>NC_083402.1:35813532-35946032 GCF_020745735.1 Hemiscyllium ocellatum | reverse complement strand
TAAATGGTATAGCAAGCTGTAGGAGGTAAAATGGCCTCTTTCTGTTCCCAAGTTTTTATGGAGAATATTACTGTTGTTAAATTAAATCTTCTCTTGTATATACATATATTATTGCATTCTCTCTCTCTCTCCTGTTTGTTATCCATTCAATCTGTACTCTACATTATTACAAATCTGGAAAGAAAGATGACTTTTAAAAATATATTTGCAATCCCAGTGACCAACTTAAAGGAAGTACACGGTGAGGTTTCAAATTTTACAGTTTATACTGTGACGAGAAAACTAAACAACTAAATCTGATCTAGTAGGAAACTACAGCAAAGATAACTGATGAATGGTTTAATATGACCGAAAATCCTATGTTACAAGTATAATTTACATCATACTTTTCACAGTATTGCAGACTTTATAAGAAAAACAACATAGAAGAGTAGAGCACAGGACAGGCTCCTTCACCCTGATGTCTGCACTGAACATGCTGCCATTCTAAAACTAATCCTGTCTGACTGCATATGGTCTATATCCCTATATTTTCTGTCTGTTCACGTGTCTGTCAAAATGGCCATAAGCATTGCAAAAGAATCTGCTTCTACCACCTCCCTTAGCAGCATGTTCTCCAGACACTTACCAGTCACACCAAGTGTGAAAAAAAAAACTTTCCCCTTTAAAGATTTCCCCGCTCATCTTAAACCAATGCCCCTTAGTATTTGACATTTCCACCCTGGGAAAAGACTCCAGCTATTCACCATGCCTCTTATAATTTATATATTTATATCAAGTTGCCTCTCAGCCTCTGATGCTTTAGCGAAAATAATCCAAGTTTGTCCAACCTCTCCTGATGAAGGGCTTATGCCCGAAACGTCGAATTTCCTGTTCCTTGGTTGCTGCCTGACCTGCTGCGCTTCAACCAGCAACACATTTTCAGCAACCTCTCCTTATAGCTAGTACAATCCTGGCATCATCCTGATAAACCTCTTTTGCTCCCTCTCCAAGGCATCTACATCCTTCCTATAGTGTGGCAACCAGAGCATTCATTCTCAGCTTCCAGTGGGTTCACTTCTTCATGTGTTGCCAAGTTGTGGCATCCAGTGATCATCCAGACCACCAAAGTTCCTTTCCCTTGATTGCTCAGAACCCCTGAATCAACTTCCACCAGTAAAGCAAACTCTTGAACTTGTCAGGGCAAAACTTTCAGTGTCCTTGAATTGCTGCAGTTTATTTCAGTTGATTAGTGAACAAGCTTTACCAGCATTCTTCCTGGTAACTAACAAAGAAAACAACTATTTTATTGTGCATACTGCAGCAATTCCAATTCCCAACCACTTCACCCATGCCCACCACACACGCACATAGTTGCCGTTCCATGTCTCCAAGACAGAATATCAATAACAACAAGAACATCTGCTTTTGCCTTTGTTTGCAGATATTGAAATTGGCACATGCATTTCAATAACATTTGACCTAGGCCTCTGGTCTCCGTTGTAACCAAGCCACATAGGCTTGTTGTTGGACAGAATTCAGAAGATCACATAATTCTTTTTATTACTCCATTTTATCTTGAATTAGACAATTCAAAGCATAATCATCTTATGGAACTTCATGTTTTGTTTTTCCATTATTCTTTAAAGAAATGTGATCATTTCTGGTAAAACCAGTATATGTTAGCCATCCATATTGCCATTCATCTGAGCAACATGCTCAGCTATTTTAGAGGGCAGTCAAGAATCAGCCACTTTGCAGTGAATCTGGAATAGTGTGAAGCAGATTCCATTCGAGAACCAAGTGAGTATTTACAACAATCAAAAATAGTTCTCATGACCATCATTAATGAGACAAGATTTAAATTCTAGAATTTTATTAATAATTGAATTTAAATTTCAGCAGGAATCATGATAAGATTGTGACTCCATGTCTCTGAAGCATCAGCCCGGAACTCTAGAATGCTCGTTCATTAACATTATCAGTATGTCACCATCTGCCTAGCTCTATTCCTAACAATATGTTTCATGTTGATGTCATATTTAATTTAAAAAAATTAAATTAAGTTTTGCTACCTAAGCCAAGAAAGGAGAAAACAATGATATATCTCACCTGGTCACTATCAAACATTTCCTGCTGAAAATCCATATATAAGGTGAAAGAGTATAAAGTCAGTTGTGGATCCTCCATAATTGAATATCTCCATCGAATCACTGGTCAGACAGGTAAAAATAAGGACTGCAGATGCTGGAAACCAGCTTCTAGATTAGAGTGGTGCTGTAAAAGCACAGTAGTTCAGGCAGCATCTCCATCCTGCAAGCACTCTGCCTCTATTCCTGATGAAGGGCTTTTGCCTGAAACCGATTTTCCTGCTCCTCGGATGCTGCCTGAACTGCTGTGCTTTTCCAGCATCACTCTAATCTAGAACCTCACTGTTCAGACACTCAAAATTAAAAATTGTTAAACAGCATAAGACCATAGACGTGATCTATATGGACTTAGTAAGGCGTTTCACAAGGTAGCCCCTGGGAGACTGATTAGATCTCAGGGAGAACGAGCCATTTGGATACAGAACTGGCTCAAAAGTAGAAGACAGGATGGTGGTAGAGGGTTGTTTTTCAGATTGGAGGCCTGTGACCAGTGGTGTGCCACAAGGATTGGTGCTGGGTCCACAACATTATTTATATAAATGATTTGGATGTGTGCTGAAGAGGTATAGTTAGTAAGTTTGCAGATGACACCAAACTTGGAGGTATGGTGGACAGTGAAGAAGGTTACCTCGGATTACAATGGGATCTTGATCAGCTGGGCCAATGGGCTGAGGAGTGGCAGATGGAGTTAATTTAGATAACGGCAACATGCTGCATTTTGGGAAAGCAAGGCTTAGCAGGACTTATACACTTAATGGTAAGGTCCTAGGGAGTGTTGTTGAACAAAGAGACTTTGGAGTGCAGGTTCATAGCTCCTTGAAAGTATGGTTGCAGGTAGATAGGATAGTAAAGAAGGTGTTTGGTGTACTTTCCTTTATTAGTCTGAGTATTGAGTACAGGAGTTGGGAGGTCATAGTGCAGCTCTACAGGACATTGGTTAGGTCACTGTTGGAATATTGTGTGCAATTCTGGTCTCCTTCCTATTGGAAGGCTATTGTGAAACTTGAAAGGGTTCAGAAAAGATTTACAAGGATGTTGCCAGGATTGGGAGGATTTAAGCTATAGGGAGAGGTTGAATAGCTAGGGCTGTTTTCGCTGGAGCGTCGGAGGCTGAGGGGTGACCCTATAGAAGTTTATAAAACCTTGAGGGGCATGGACAGGGTAAGTAGATAAAGTATTTTCCTTGGGGTCGGGGAGTCCAGAATTAGACGGCATAGGTTTAGGGTGCAATGGGAAAGATATAAAATGGACCTAAGGGGAAACTTTTTCAAGCAGATGGTGGTGCGTGTGTGAAAAGTACTGCCAGAGGAAGTGGTGGAGGCTAGTACAATTGCAACATTTAAAAGGCATCTGGATGGGTATATGAATAGGAAGGGGTTTGAAAGATATGGGCTGGGTGCTGGCAAGTGGAACTAGATTGGATTGGGATATCTGGTCAACATGTACGAGTTGGACTGAAAGGTCTGTTTCCGTGCTGTATATCTCTATGACTATGAGGTACACTATTGAAGTACGGTCACTGCTGTAATATGGACAAGCTTCATATTTAGGTCACAGTGGACCAAGTATGCGTGGCAATTGCCTTCTTTGAAAGATGTTAGTATCTATTGGTTGGAGTTTTGCAAAAACCCAGAGGCTTTTATTGTAGTTTTGAAAAGTGCTAACCTGCAAATTACCAGATTTATTGAATTCAATTTCATAACTTGCAATGGTGGAAGTGAGCTCATGACCTCTCATTCCATACCATACCATCTCATATCCATTACATTACACCACATCCTCTAGTTAAACTGTATTGTTCAGACCCATGAGCTTTTATTTTCACTAAATTAACTTGTCGTTTTACAGGTAGTATTCTCTCTGTTGAACCCAAATAAAAAAAATGAAGAATAAATGTTCAGCAAAGTACTATACAGACTGATCTACACTAACCTACTGGAATAATCTCTGAAATCAAAGTCATCATGACAATGACAGGGCCAATGCTTTATTTTTGCCTTTATGAAAAGAAATTAGCTATTACAGTGCATGATAGTT
The DNA here is from genome assembly GCF_020745735.1 of Hemiscyllium ocellatum. Classification (NCBI taxonomy): domain Eukaryota; kingdom Metazoa; phylum Chordata; class Chondrichthyes; order Orectolobiformes; family Hemiscylliidae; genus Hemiscyllium; species Hemiscyllium ocellatum. The sequence goes on along the minus strand of NC_083402.1, from coordinate 35,941,866 downwards.
CTATATACTATATCACTAAATGTACAGTAAATTCACACCACCCTTATTTATATTCTGATATAAACTAAATAAAAATATCTGGACAAAGGGAATAAAATAAAAATGATATCCCAAGCCATTTGATAGGAAGAATGAGAGACAATACAAAAGAAAGGGTGCAATTCTAAAGGGAGCTTATGAGAAGAGGGACCTGGGTGTATATGTGCAGAAGTCATTGAAGGTGGTAGGACTGGTTGAAAAAGTGATTGATAAGATGTACAGTTTCCTATTCTTTATTAATAGGAGAATACAGTACAAAGAAAAGTACAAGAGAAAGGAGATTATGTTAAACTTGTTTTAAATATTGGGTCAGCCTCAACTGGAATATTGTATCTAGTTCTCAATACCACACTTGAGGAAGTTTGTGAAGACATTACAGACAGTGAAGAAAAGATGCATAAAAATGTTTGCAGATATTCAGGAACTTCGGTTACATAGATTGGAAAAGTTGGAACTGTTTTTCTCAGGAGAGAAGGTTGAGAAGTAATTTGTTAGAGGTATTCAAAATCAAGATGAATTTGGACAGAGCAGGTAAGGTAAAGCACTGTTCCCGCTGAAGAGAGGATTGAGAACAAGGTTGCAAAGATGGGGCACAGATTTAAGATATTGGCAAAAGAAAGTGAAGATATGAGGAGAAACTTTTTCTGTCAGCAAATGTTTAAGATCTGAAATGTGCTGTCTGAAAGAGTGATGGAGGCAGGTTCAATTGAGGCATTCAAAGGAAATTGGATATAATCTGAAAAGGAAGAATGGTTTTGGGGAGAAGGCGGGGAATGGCATAAGGAGCACTGCTCGTTTGAAGAGTTGACCTTGCCATAACAGCCTCCTTCTGAGCTGTAACAATTCTGTAATTCAACTGTTGGATGATCACGTAACCAAAATTATGATTGACTCAATTTTATTCATCATGTTATTTGATTATTCTGTCCAAATGAAAACCTACTGAGTTTTTTGAAGAAGTAACAAAGAGGATTGATGAGGCAGAGCGGTAGATGTGATCTATGTAGACTTCATTCAATAAGGCGTTCAACAAAGTTCTCCATGGGAGACTGGTTAGCTAGATTAGATCTCACGGAATACAAGGAGAATTAGCCAATTGGATACAAAACTGGCTCAAAGTAGAAGACAGAGGGTGGTGGTGGAGGGTTGTTTTACAGACTGGAGGCCTATGAGCAATGGAGTGCCACAGGGATCGGTGCTGGGTCCTGTACGTTTTGTCATTTATATAAATGATTTGGATGCAAGCATAAGAGGTATAATTAGTTAGTTTGCAGAAGACACTAAAATTGGAGATGTAGTGGACAGCGAAGAAGGTTACCTCAGATTACAACACGATCTTAATCAGATGGGCAAATGGGTTGAGAAGTGGCAGATGGAATTTAATTCAGATAAAAGCGAGGTGCTGCGTTTTGGGAAAACAAATCTTAGCAGGACTGATACACTTAATGGTAAGGTCCTAGAGAGTGTTGCTGAACAAGGAGACCTTGGAGTGCAGGTTCATTGCTCCTTGAAAGTGGAGTTGCTGGTAGATAGGATAATGAAGAAGGCGTTTGATATGCTTTCGTTTATTGGTCAGAGTATTGATTACAGGAGTTGGGAGGTCATGTTGTGACTGTACAAGTCATTGGTTAGGCCACTGTTGAAATATTGCATACAATTCTGGTCTCCTTCCTATCGGAAAGATGTTGTGAAACTTGAAAGGGTTCAGAAAAGATTTACAAGGATGTTGCCAGGGTTTCAGGATTTGAGCTATAGAGAGAGGCTGAACAGGCCGGGGTTGTTTTCCCTGGAGCGTCGGAGACTGAGGGGTGATCCTTTAGAGATTAACAAAATTGTGAGGGACATGGATAGGATAAATAGGCAAAGTCTTTTCCCTGCGGTGGAGGAGTCCAGAACTAGAGGGAATAGGTTTAGGGTGAGAGGGGAAAGATATAAAGAGACCTAAGGGGCAACTTTTTCACACAGAGGGTGGTATGTGTATGGAATGAGCTGCCAGAGGATGTGGTGAAGGCTGGTACAATTGTAACATTTAAAAGGCATTTGGATGGGTATATGAATAGGAAGGGTTTGGAGGGATATGGGCTGGGTGCTGGCAGGTGGGACTTGATTGGGTTGGGATATCTGGTCAGCATAGACGGGTTGGACCAAAGGGTCTGTTTCCATGCTGTACATCTCTATGACTTCTATTCAAGTACAAAGAATGGCAGTTAAATTAGTGGAAGCAGGTAAAAAAATTATAAAATAATTTGAATAAAATACATAAATGGCATAGCTGCAATAAATACTGCTTTGAACTGACAAGTACGGAAGAAAAAAATAAGTGAGTGACATATATTTCAATATTATATGAAAATAACTAATAATGAATTTGAAAAGGAATCTATGGTCTTAGTTTTTAGCTAATAAATATTGGCTGCTTGGCCAAAGAGGAGGAGCTTTTGTGGTACAGTGATAATGTCCATATCTCTGAGCTAGTAGGCCTCGATTCAAGTCCCACCTGTTTTAGAGGTTTCTACTAACATCTATCAGCAGGTTGATTAGAAAATATCCTACAGCAAAAGAGTACAAATAGGAGGAAGTTATTGTATAAGTCTGATTAGTTTTACTACTATGAAGTGCCTTATACACTATGATGATATCATACAATCTTTCTCACAATCTTTTGTCTATATTATCAGTATATGTTATACTTGTTGCTAAGGAGTTTAAGACAACAGAAATTTCTTCTTAGACCAGCAAGTGGTTTTCCTCTATGAATAGACCATGCAGGCCCTGCAGACCTCTGCTCTAAAGGAGGATGATGGCAGCAAATCTACCCCTTAGTGAGCAGTTATGCAATCTTGTATAACATAATAGTGTTAAGGGTGGCTTAAAAAAAGCAAGCAGCAAATGGTGGAGATTCCATTTAGCTGCTTCATACCACATGCTGGTAGCAGTGGATATCTAAAGATTTCTTTAAACACAACTTCAAGAATCCAGTTCTTTCAGACAGTCACCAAACAGGAAGAGCTGAACATTCAAGAACCGCACAGAAGAAACTCTCGTGGCAAGATTCAACAAGGCAGAATCTACAGTTTATGCCAAAACAATTTTACATCTGGTAAGAGATGTACTGCAGCAGGAGAGATAAGAACTTCTGGAGCTGGATTATTAGACACTCCATGGCGGTTACAGATTGTTTTGGGTGCCAGTAAGTGCAGTTGCAAGTCAAGGTTCAGCTAGAGAGTGAACAGACGTTGGAAGCTCTATGAATAAATTTAAAATCAAAGGTGGACGGGGTAAATATAAAAAAAGGCACAGAATTACAGACTGGGGAAGTTAGAAGTAAAGATAAGTACTTACAGTTTAGATTGAGTGATGCTGTCATATAGAGTGGGTGATATGAGGAACAGTTACAGTAAAGGAAAACATAGGCCACAAAATCAATTCAAATTGAAGTTGCAGGTCCATGTCAGGGCACAGTGACAAAGGGATATACTTAAAAGGCAAAGTCTGATGGAAAACTAAGTTGTAAGACGTTACTAAGGATGTAGAAAGTGCAGGCAATCTTATTTGTGGTAAAAGGAAATACTTATTTAAATCACAAACAGCAGAAATTATTTGGGAAAAACACAGCTCTATTATTAGCCCTACAGACAATGAAAATCAACGAGAGAAACACTGTAATTAAAGGTAGCATTAAAGCTGCAGCTGGTGAATTTATTCAATAAAGTCATTAAGAAAATTGCCAAGGTGTAAAAGAAGCCCAATACATTTGAACAAGTAGTGAAAGCCTTTGAGAATTATTTCAATCTCAAAACAAAAAAAATTCTTAAAACAGCAAGGTCTAATAGATTTAAGGATCCAGGGAATCAATAGGTAACTTCTTAATGATCTGTGGAGACTGTTGCAAAAATGTGACTATGGTGATTTGAAGTCAAAGTTCATAAGAGACAAAATTGTTGCTGGAATTAGTGATGAATCTTTGTCTGATTTATTACAGTCTAAAGAAAATTTGATTCTTGAGAAAGCCATACAGATTATGAGCGAAGTCCAGAAATAACACACTTTTTAAAATCTTAATTTTTATATGTTGGGTTGCTAGCAAGGCCAACATTAGTTATCTTTGAATTATTTGGCTCTCTGGCTATTTCGGAGCACATTACTATGGGTCTGGAGTCACATGTCGGCTAGATCAGGTAAGATTTCCTTCCCTAAAGGGAGTTTGTGAATCAGAGTTTTATTACAACTGGCGGTAATTACATGCTTGCCATTAGACAATATTTTATCATTCCATATTTATTGAATTAAAATTCCCCCATCTGCCATGGTGGGATTCAAACCCATGTCTTCAAAACATTAACCTGGACCTTCTAGATTACTGGTCCAATGATATTATAGGTATGTCACTGCCTTCTCTATCAACCAAAGATGAGAAGATCAACCCTAAACAGGAGTGGAAGTCACTTCGTTCTTTAGTGCAAAACCAACAAAAGATAAACATGGGAAATCAGCACACTACATTGGACAAACACCAGCTATTAAAAGTCCTTGTCAGTGCTTTGATTCAAGAAAACCTCACAGGCACAGGCAATGTCCAGCTTTACAAAGGAATGATTTCTCTAACACAATGGATCCCTTTTAGAAAATGTGTTGATGTGGGACACAGTCACAAAAAAGCTTGATGTCAACACAAAGAGATTAATAAGGCAGAACAGTGTAATAAAAGAAAAAAGCATAGTATTAGATGGAATATTAGAAAATAGAAACAGAAGTAGGCCATTCAGCTGTTTGAATCTGCTCTGCCATTTAATATTATCATGGCCATTCATTTAACTCAATAGCCTGTTCTTGCTTATCCTCCACATCATTTAACACCTTTAGCCCCAAGTTTTATATCTAACTCCTTGAAATCGTACAACGTTTTGTCCTCAATTGCTTTCTGTGCGATTAAATTCTATAGGCTCGCCACTCTCTTGGTGAAGAAAGTTCTCCTCATCTGAGCCCTAAATGACTTAACCCTGTATCCTTACACGGTGACCCCTGTTTCTGGACTGCCCTTGCCATTGACAGCATCTGCCTGCCTAGTCCTGTTAGATTTTTATAGGTTTTTATGAGATCCCATCTTATCTTCTGAACTTCAGCGAATATATTCCTAACCATTACAACCTCTCCTCAAACAAAAACATAAATTGCTGGAAAAGCTGAACAGCTGGCAGCAGCGGTGAACAGCAATCAGAGTTAACGTTTTGGGTCCAGTGACTTCCTCAGAACTGATGGTAGCTAGGAAAATATTGGTTTATATGCAGAAGATAGGGTGGGGGAAGGGGGTAAGAAGGCAGATGAGAATAGAGCCCAAAGAGAGAGGAGTGCAGTTGGACAGACAAAGGGGTGGATAATGATCTGGCTATGAGGATGAATTGCTGTTAACGGAGACTTAATGGCTAGCAATGGATTGCATGTAATAACAGACTGCGTGGTAACAAGGGCTGGTGTGTGTGTGTGGTGTTGGGGGGGTGGGGTGCTAGGACATAGGAGAGTTCAAACCCTAAACTTATTGAAATTGATAGTGGATACAAAAGACTGCAGGATTCCAAATTGGAAAATAGGTGGTGTTGTAGTTTACACTAAGGTTTGCTGGAGCAAGTCTGAGACAGAGATATTGGCCAGGGAACAGGGTAGCGTGTTGAAGTGGCAAAATTGAGGACTGCAGATGCTGGAAATCAGAGTCTAGATTAGAGTGGTGCTGGAAAAGCACAGCCGGTCAGGCGGCATCCAAGGAGCAGAAAAATCAACGTTTCAGGCAAAAGCCCTTCATCAGGACTGAAGATATGGAGCCTCCAGGGTAGAGAGATAAATGGGAGGGGGGTGGGACTTGGGAGAAGGTAGCAAAGAGTACAATAGTTGGATGGAGGTGGGGATGAAGGTAATAGGTCAGAGAGGAGGGTGGGGGAGGGTACCAAAGAGTACAATGGATGGATGGGTTGGGGTTGAAGGGGATGGGTCAGAGAGGAGGGTGGAGCGGATAGGTGGGAAGGAAGATTGGCAGGTAGGACCGGTCAAGAGGCTGGTGTTGAGCTGGAAAGTTGGAACTGGGGTAAGGTGGGGGGGAGGGGAAATGAAGAAACTGGTGAAGTCCATATTGATGCCCTGGGGTCGAAGTGTTCCGAGGCGGAAGATGTGGCATTCTTCCTCCAGGCATCAGGTGGTGAGGCAATAGTGGTGGAGAAGGCCCAGGACCTGCATGTCCTTGGCTGAGTGGGATGGGGAGTTGAAATGTTGGGCCACGGGGCGGTGGGGTTGATTGGTAAGGGTGTCCCGGAGATGTTCCCTAAAGCGCTCTGCGAGAAGGCGTCCAGTCTCCCTATTATACAGGAGATGCATCAGGAGCAACAGATGCAATAAATGATATTAGTGGATATGCAGGTGAAACTTCGACGGATGTGGAAGGCTTCTTTGGGGCCTTGGATGGAGGTGTGGGCGCAGGTTTTACAACTCCGGCGGTGGCAGGGGAAGATGCCAGGATGGGAGGGTGGGTGGTTGGGGGGCATGGACCTGACCAGGTAGTCATGGAGGGAACGGTCTTTGCGGAAAGAGGTGGGAGGGAAATATATCCCTGGTGGTGGGGTCCGTTTGGAGGTGACAGAAATGTTGGTGGATGATGCGGTTTATGCGAAGGTTGGCAGGGTGGAAGGTGAGGACCGGGGGTTTTGTTCTTGTTACGGTTGGAGGGGTGGGGTTTGAGGGCGGAGGTGCGGGATGTGGACGAGATGCGTTAGAGGGCATCTTCAACCAAGTGGGAAAGCAAATTTCAGTCTTTAAAGAAGGAGGCCATCTGGTGTGTTCTGTGGTGGAACTGGTCCTCCTGGGAGCAGATACGGCGGAGGCGGAGGAATTGGGAATATGGGATAGCATTTTTGCAGGAGGTAGGGTGGGAAGAGGTGTAACCTAGGTAGCTGTGTGAGTCGGTGGGTTTGTAAAAAATGTCAGTGTCAAGTTGCTCATCACTGATGGAGATAGAGAGGTCCAGGAAGGGGAGGGAGGTGTCAGAGACGTTCCAGGTAAATTTAAGGTTGGGGTTGAAATGGCAGGTAACTGGAAGCTCAGAGTCATTTTTGGGGGCAGAAAGTAGGTGTTTTGCAAAATAGCCACCCAGTCTACACTTCATTTCTCCCATGTAGAGGAGACTACATTGTGAGCAGCGAATGCATTAGACTAGAGCAGTAACCAGATGGTAAACCTTTGTTGCACTATCTGCACAGTAAGGACATCCTTCCTTAGACAAGGAGATGGAATCTGCACACAATATGCCTGGTGTTGTTTCACCAAGGCCCTGTGTAATTGCAGCAAGACATCCCTGCATCTGTACTCAAGTCATCTCACCATGAAGGCCAACATACCATTTGCCTTCTTTACCATCTGCTGCAACTGCATGCTTATCTTCAGAGACTGGTTGACAAGGACACCTAGGTCTTGTTGCACATTCTCCTCTCTCAAATTATAGCCATTCAGATTATAATCTGCCTTCCTGCTTTTGCTACCAAAGTTGATAACATTGATAGTAAAAACAGGGAGGCAGATTATTATCTAAATGACTATATCTTGAGAGATGGATAGGAGCAACATGATCTGGGTGTCCTCATATACCAGCTGCTGAAGGTAACTGGTATAGGAGGACATCCAGGGAAATGGGTGATCCAGATCAATCCTTTTGGCAAGAGGGTATTTTTATTTATATAAATAAATAGGGCAACTGTAACAATGTTATTAAATAATGAACCAAGGTTGAAAACACCCTGTTTACAGTGGAAAACAGTACTACTACATGGTCCGGGGCTATATCACAGAAGATTAAAGGCATGCTACAAGCAACTCTCCAACATAAGTGGTTTCAGAATGTAGAGAATTTATACATATTGTACTCCGCAATCAAGAATTTTCACTCTTGTGTATGAGTGCATGTCATCACCTCAATTGCCTTCAAATAGCAGAAACAGTCAAACTAGTTTAAGTTAATAAATAACTGGTTATGGGACAACTGGTCAAATGATAAATGATAGATGATTTCATAAGGCTCCCTAGTTTCATGGCAGAACCAAAACAGAAGACAGTTTAGTTATGTTGGCATAAGAAATCTGTTTTATGTTGTAAACTAAATGGAAACCCACAACAATATTGAATTTGCATAAATGTTTTCTGCTACTCTTAATGCTAAAGAGTTCAAACCTTAAGGATCAATAAGGCAAGCAAACAATAGCAACCATATAGCCAATGGACATATATATATATATATAGCCGCTGAACTCACTGATGCATCTTCAACCAAGGTAACTCCTAGCTTGATGAACAAATAGTGTTAACAAATTTAAGTGTCATGTCTGATGCTGAGATGATTCAGAAGACACTAGTTCAAACAGAGAATTTCATTTTCTTATCTTCCCAGGAAGAATCCTCAGTAATTGTGACAGTGATCATGCCAAGCAAGAAGCAATCCTTAAACAGCAGAACTGATGAGGTGAACATGGTGCCTTCAACAACACTCCAAACTAAATGAAAGCAACCAATCATCAAGTTAAAATAAATTGTGTGCATATTTCAACACAGATTTACTGGCAGATTTAGAATGAAAATGCACTGACATGGACTAAAGATTGGTGTGTGCAATCCCATGGAAGCCACCACTGTGAGAAGATGGTAAATATCCTAAGGTTCAAGATACAGACAAGAAGAAATTGCCTGGTTCAAACATTCAGGACATAACAAAGAAAAAGTTGCATGCTTCACTAATCCAGATTACTGCAAAAAATAATTAATAAAATCAAAATACTGCAAATGTTGAAAATATGAAATAAAAACAAAGTGCTGGAGAAACTCACCAAGTCTGGCAGCATCTGTGAAGAAAGAAACAGAATAAATGTTTTGAATATTATATAACTCTTCTTCAGAACTGCCATTTAATACTAATTGAGAAGGTGAAGATAAGCTTTCTTATTAAACCATTTCTGTCCATGTGATGAAGATTCTTCCATTTTGCTCTTAAAGAAGGAGTTTCAAGGTTTTGACTCAACTGCAATGAAGGAAAGGCAATTTACTTTCAAGTCAGGATAAAGTGTGACAGAAACTTGGAGGGTGTGGTTGCATAGTCTTTTGTGTAGTGGAGCTTGAGGATTTGGGAGGTGCTGTTATCATAGAATCAAATTATAGAGTCCTTACAGTGCGAAAACATGCCATTCGGCCCAAGAAGTCCACACCAACCCTCTGAAGGTTGTCCCATCTGGACCCATTTCCCTCCCCTATTACTCTACCTTTCTCCTGACTAATGCACCTAACCTACACATCACTGAATACTACGGGCAAGTTTAGCATGGCCAATTCACCTAACCTGCACATCTTTGGATTATGGAAGGAAATCCACACAGACATGAGGGGCAGAATGTGAAAACTCCATACAGTCAGTCGCTCGAGGCTGGAATCGAACCTGGGTCCCTGGTGCTGTGAGGCAGCAGTGCTAACCGCCGAGCCACAGTGCTGCATTATAGAAGCCTTGTTAAGTTGCTGCACGGCTTCATGCCAATAGTACATACTGAAGCCAAGATTCACCAAATATGGAAGAGTGAATGATTAATGAATGTCAGTAAAGTGGGCTGCTTGTCGTAAATATTGTTGAAAGTCTTAATTGCTGTTAGAGCAACACTTGTCCAAGTAAGTAATGTATATTCTATCAGACTCCTGATTTGTGTCTTATAGATGGTTGACAGGCTTTTGTAAATCTTTGGTAAGTATTGCTTCACTTGCATCGATACCCAGCTTCTGACCTGATCTTTTTGCCACGTATTTATATGGATGGTCCAGTTAAGTTTCTGTTTGGTAGGAGGTTGAGTAATGTCAATGCCTTTGAATGTCAATCTCTTGTTCGAACTGAACATTGCTTGGCACCTTTGTGGTGCAAATTTTACTTGTCAGTTATCAGGTTAAGCCTGAATATTCTCCAAGTCTTGCTGGGTACAGGCATAGTCTGATTCAGTGTCTGAGGAGTAGCGAATGGTACTGAACACTGTAATCATTAGTAAACATCCCCACTTCTAACCTTATGTCATAGGGAATGTCATCAATGAATCAGCTGAAACTTATTGGTCACTACCAGGTGTAATTCCTGCAGTATTGTGATGAAACTGAGGGGATTAGTCTTTAGCAATTACAACTATTCTTTTCTGTTAGGTATGACTCCAGCCAGTGGAAAGATTTTCCCATGATTCTCATTGACTTCAATTTTGCTAGGGCTCATTGATGCCACTGTCAACTAAATGTTCCCCTGATGTCAAGCACAGTCAATATTATCTCACTTGTAATGCAGCATTGTGAAAACTTGAGTCTGTGTGATGAATGAACTAATATGGGCTGAATGGTCTTTTGCATCTTATCAATCTTGTAATAGATATTATTGTGTCAAATGGGTCTATGTCACATATCCCTTACATATGCAACAAGACTAAGCAATGGAACACAACATTGGTTCAAACCCTTAGCCATAGATCGATAAAATGTAAAAACTTGTTACTGTATAAAATTCAGTATGATGAACCTTGACAAAATTTCATCTAGTTACCTGTCTATCACCAAAAACAGGATAAAGCATTCTGATATGGGAATTAAGATTGTGTCCCAATTGTATAGTCTCCAGAACAGCAAAATAGTAGACACATAAACACATTTGTTAACTTGTTATATTTTTAACCCTTTCAGCACAATTCAGAAATTTATTTGAATGCTGTCAAGTCCTGTGACTCATGGTGAGTTTATTTTTTCAGGAGAGCTACTTCTTTTATGGATGTGTTTGCCTGAGGTAATTCAGTCAGATCTTACATACAATCTGGTCAATCTTTTGTTGCTGACGAAAAAAAATTAAAAGCCTCATGTAAAATAGGTGAGTTAACTTTTAAAAAAAGAACTAAACCTTTAAAACTGGTTAATAGCCAACAAAAAGAATTGTTTGATACTTCAAAATTCTAGGATGGCAGGCACCAGGATACAAACTAAATAAAGTATAGAAAGTATAGAAATTACTTGTTCCAAGAAAACAGATTCAAAAAGGAAAACTGTGATTAGATAGAATTTTTGAATTAATTTTTTATCTATAATCAGAAAGAAAAGGCAACGAAAGAAAATAGGGACAGTAGGGGAATACAGTTAGTGTTTTTTTTAAAAATTGCAATTATCTTTAAGCGTTTTTAAAATTTTATACAGTCATAGCCATAGTCATAGAGATGTACAGCACTGAAACATGTTCGGTCCAACCCGTCCATGCCGACCAGATATCCCAACCTTTTCTAATCCTACCTGCCAGCACCCGGCCCCTATCCCTCCAAACAGGTGAAAAGGTTGCCCCTTAGGTCCCTTTTATATCTTTCCCCTCTCACCCTAAATCTATGCCCTCTAGTTCTGGACTCCCCCACCACAGGGAAAAGATTTGGTTTATTTCTCCTATTCATGCCCCTCATAATTTTGTAAACCTCTATGAGGTCACCCTTCAGCCTCCGATGCTCCAGAGAAAACAGCCCCAGCCTGTTCAGCCTCTCCCTGTACCTCAAATCCTTCAATACTGGCAACATCCTTGTGAATCTTTTCTGAATCCTTTCAAGTTTCACAACATCTTCCAATAGGAAGGAGACCAGAATTGTACGCAATATTCCAACAATGGCCTAACCAATGTCCTGTACAACCGCAACATGATGTCCTAACTCCTGTACTCAATACTCTGACAATAAAAGAAAGCATACAAAACGCCTTCTTCACTATCCTATCTACCTGCGACTCCATTTTCAAAGAGCTATGAACCTGCACTCCAGGGTCTCTTTATTCAGTAACATTCCCTAGGACCTTACCATTAAGTGTATAAGTGCTGTTAAGATTTGCTTTCCCAAAATGCAGCACCTTGTATTTATCTGAATTAAACTCCATCTGCCACTTCTCGGCCCATTGGTCCATCTGGTTAAGAAGGTAACCTTTTTCGCTGTGCACTACACCTCCAATTTTGGTGTCATATGCAAACTTACTAACTGTACCACTTCTGCTCGCATCCAAATCATTTATGTTAATGACAGAAAGTAGAGAGCCCAGCACCGATCCTTGTGGCACTCCAGTCTGAAAAACAACCCTCCACCACCACTCTGTCTTCAACCTTTGAGCCAGTTCTGTATCCAAATGGCTAGTTCTCTCTGTATTCCGTGAGATCTGACCTTGCTAATCAGTCTCCCATGGGGAACCTTGTCGAACGCCTTACTGAAGTTCATATAGATCACATCTACCACTTTCATCAATCCGCTTTGTTACTTCTTCAAAAAACTCAATCAAGTTTGTGAGACATGATTTCCCACGCACAAAGCCGTGTTGACTATCCCTAATCAGTCCTTGCCTTTCCAAATACATGTACATCCTGTTCCTCAGGATTCCCTCCAACAACTTGCCCACCATCGACGTCAGGCTCACTGGTGTATAGTTCCCTGGCTAGTCCTTACCACCCTTCCTAAACAGTGACACCACATTCGCCAACCTCCAGTCTTCAGGCACCTCACCTGCGACTATCGATGATACAAATATCTCAGCAAGAGGCCCAGCAATCACTTCTCTAGCTTCCCACAGAGTTCTTTGGTACACCTGATCAGGTCCTTGGCATTTATCCACTTTTATGCGTTTCCAGACATCCAGCACTTCCTCCTCTGTAATATGGACATTTTGCAAGGTGTCACCATCTATTTCACGACTTTCTATATCTTCCATATCCTTTTCCACAATAAATACTGATGCAAAATATTCATGTAGTATCTCCCCCATTTTCTGTGGCTCCACACAAAGGCCGCCTTGCTGATCTTTGAGGGGTAAAAACAAAGGACTGCAGATGCTGGAAACCAGTGTCTAGATTAGAGTGGTGCTGGAAAAGCACAGCAGGTCAGGCAGCATCCGAGGAGCAGGAAAATCAACGTTTCGGGCAAAAGCCCTTCATCAGGAATAGTGCCTGCAGGGTGGAGAGATAAATGAGAGAGGGTGGGGGTGGGGAGAAAGTAGCATAGAGTACAATAAGTGAATGGGGGTGGAGATGGTGGTGATAGACCAGAGAGGAGGATGGGGGAAGGTAGCAAAGAGTCCAATATGGGTGAAATGGGGGTGGGGATGAAGGTGATAGGTCAGGGAGGAGGGTGAAGTGGATAGGTGGAAAGGAAGATAGCAGGTAGGACAGGTGAAGGGGATGGTGCTGAGCTGGAAGGTTGGAACTGGCGTGAGGTGGGGGAAGGAGAAATGAGGAAACTGGTGAAGTCCACATTGATGCCTTGGGTTGAAGGGTTCTGAGGCGGAAGATGGGGCGTCGGGTGGTGAGGGAGCGGCGGTGGAGGAGGCCCAGGATCTGCATGTCCTCGGCTGAGTGGGAGGGGGAGTTGAAATATTGGGCATCTTTGAGGGGCCCTATTCTCTCCCTAGTTATCCTTTTGTCCTTATTGTATTTGTAAAAACCCTTTGGATTCTCCTTAAATCTGTTTGCCAAAGGGTATTACATAGTTAATTGTGTGCAGAGTTAAAATTTTGCAAGTCGTTTGACCCAGCCAGTCTTGTCAGTAGTATTTCAGTAGCCCTTATATCTGGGAATTTATTGCTGTTTTCCACTTTAGTAGTCTGAAACTCTTGCAAGGAGAATCTGGTACATTGGCTGAAACAAACAGAAACATGTGAAAAGGTTATTCAGAGGGGTCCATCTCTGGGGAGCAATAAAAATGTGGACTCAAGACTTTTTAAAATGTATTCTTTCATGGGATGTGGTTGTCATTAGCAAGGCCAGCATTTATTACCCATCCCTAATTGCCCTTGAGAAGGTGGTGGTGAGCTGACTTCTTGAACCGCTGTAATCCATCTGGTGCAGGTACACCCACCATGCTGTTTGAATAAAACAAGTAATTTTGGTACTTGAACAGCTGTGTGTTGAGGTAAGAACCTTTAAAAGGTACGAACAGGATTGGAAAAAAGAATGAAGACAAAACAGCAAACACTCTGAAAGACTTTCCTCCAAATATATATGAACAATGTGCCCTTTCTTAACTTAGGTGAGACAAGCAAACTTAATGAATCAGAAATAAATGAGATGAATGTTTGAGATTATCAGAGCTCAAAATGTAATAAATACCCTGGGAAAGATGTGTGAAGCTTTTTGAGAAAGTCATCAGACACTGGGAAGGTAGCACAAGGTTAACTTGCATATATGGGAATTCATAGTATCTTGAATAAGATTGTGAGCTACAGGCACAGATTGTCATGTTAAACATGATGTCATGGCTGTAACTGATTTAACTCAAAAAAGAACTCGATTAGTATTGGAAAAGGGGAAGGGATGGCAGTATTAAGGAGGGCACTACAATACAAGAGAAGGGGGATATCCATAAGGGTTGAGGATAAAATCTATTTGGCTTGAACTAAGGAGCAAAATAGATTTAATTACTGATAAAAGATACATTTTATCAAAGCTTTTTGTCTTGCACTCGTCATGACGTGTTTCAAGAATACAAATTCAAGGGAAAAACCAACATTTATGCATTGTTTGGCTGGTAGAGGTGTTGCAGCTCGACAGTCAACCGTCAGGCCTTGTTAAATTTAAAGCCAAGCAGCAGCATTGTCTCAAGAAATGAACCAGTGAATCACAGTCACCGTTTCTGTTAAGTTGAAACAGGCATAGTGTGTATACACGTTCTTTCTGTTTGCAAATAGGGCCGAAGTAGCTTCTAGTACACCTGAACGCAACACACTTTTAAACTGTCTGACAATCCCATACCATAATTCCTTGCACAATCAGGATTATCAACCAAATTTTGTCCAATTACCAAATTAGATCTAATGTTAGATCCGAGTTATGTAAGCATATGCTAGGTATGATCGACACTTTGCTTAGTGCGAAGGGACATGCTGTTTTTGCTTTCAGCAATTCTTAAGTTCTACACCAAATAGCAAGGTGTTATTATGTTTCTTACAGTACTATATAGACCACCAGCAAGGGAAAGATGTAGAGGAAGAAATTTGCAAGGAAGTTACAGAGAATCAAAAATCATGGAGTAATTATAATGGAGGACTTTAATTATGCAAATTTAGACTGGAATAGTGGCAGCATAAAGGGTAGTGATGGGCAAGAGTTCTTTGGGAACATAAAGAAAAATTTTCTACGTGGTATATTTCTAGCCAATAAGAGTGGAAGTAATGCTAGACATGGTTCTTGGTAATGAGGTCAGTCAAATAGACTACCTTTTTGAGGACAATGATGAAGTATCACATATCTTGGAATAAATTTGAAAAAATAAATTTGTCCAGAACAAGGATAATTAACTGAGGGAATTTCAACTTCAAATGTTGTAAGAGCAGTTCTGAGTCAAATAAACTGGAGTAAAGAATTGACAGGAACAGTTGAACAATGGTACTGTCAAGGTATATTCTTTTGAAAGGGAAAGGTAAGATTAACAAAACTAGAGCTTCCTGAATATAAAAACAGTCAAGAATTAAGATAGAGAAGAAAAGTGTGTTTTGGCAGATGTAAGGCAGAACATACATGCAAACATTCAAATGAGTAGGTCACTTAGCCCATCAAATCTCTTCTGCTATTCAGTATGATCATGGCTGATATGAAAACTCCATATTACTGCCTACTCATGACAACATTTCACCCACATGATTTTCAAGAAACTATCTACGTCTAGCCTGACCAATCTTAGCTCATAAGAAGATGCACCCATTCCAGGTATAGTTGAATAAATCCTCTCTGAATGGTTTCCAATTCTTCCTTGAATAAGGAAAGTAATACTGTGCAAAATGCTCCAGATATGTCTCACAAAAGCCCTATTGTAACTCCACTATAACCTCACTACTTTTATATTCAATTACTATGCAAGAAAAACAAAAATTCTATTAGCTTTCCTAATTACTCATGCAACCTGTATATTAAACTGTTGCAATTCATCTGCTAGAATACCCAGATCCCTGTTCTGAGATGCAAAGTCTCTCAGCATTTAGTTAATGGTTTTTTTATTCTTCCTGGCAAAATAGACAACTTCACATTTTTTTGATTAAATTAGATTAGATTACTTACAGTGTGGAAACAGGCCCTTCGGCCCAACAAGTCCACACCAACCCTCCGAAGAGCAACCCACTCAGACCCATTCCCCTACATTTATCCCTTGACCTAACACCACGAGCAATTTAGCATGGCCAATTCACCTAACCTGCACATCTTTGGACTGTGGGAGGAATCCGGAGCACCCGGAAACCCACGCAGACACGGGGAGAAATGTGCAAACTCCACACAGACAGTTGTCTAAGATAGTTTCCACACTTTATTCCATTTGCTGCATTTTTATCCATACACTTAATCTATCATAACACTTTTCAGCCTCCTTATGTTATCTTCACAACTTATTTACCATTTGTCATCAGCAAATATAGCTATCAGAACTTCCATCCCTTTACCTAAAACATTTATGTAAATTGTAGAATGTTGCGGCCATGGCACAATGACTGTCACATGCCAGTCATTACATGTTACCAATAAGAAAGTTACATATTTATGCCGGCTCTCTACCTCCTGTCAGCTAATCAATCTTCTAAGCATTCCAATATGTTAACCCTACAACATGAGCTTTTACTTTCTGCATTAATATTTAGTATGGCATTTTATCAAAAACCTCTATTATTCCAGGTATAATGCATTCACTTGATCCCCTTTATCCACAACTCCTTCAATAACTGCAATTGATTGATTAGATTAGATTCCCTAAGTGTGGAAACAGGCCCTTCGGCCCAACCAGTCCACACCGACCATCTGAAGAGTAACCCACCCAGACACATTTCCCTCTGACTAATGCACCTAGCACTATGGGCAATTTAGCATGGCCAATTCATCTGACTTGCACATCTTTGGACTGTGGGAGGAAACTGGAGCACCCGGAGGAAACCCACGCAGACACGGGGAGAATGTGCAAATTCCACACAGACAGTCACCTGAGGGTGGAATTGAACCTGGGATACTCCTGCTGTGAGGCAGCAGTGCTAGCCACTGAGCCACCATGCCACCCTCAAATTAGTTAAACATGATTTTGCTTTCACAAAATCATGTTGACTCTGTCCAATTACGTTGAACGTTTCTAAGTGACCTGCTATGACATTTTTATCTTAGCATCTACACTTTTGTTATGACAGAAGTTAAATGAAACAGCCTATAGATTCATGTTTTCTGTTTCCTCCCTTTTTGAATATCACAGTTTATTTGCTACTTTTCAATCTAATGGATCATTCCCCAGATCTTGGGAATTTTGGAGAAGTAAAACCAATGAATCAACTGTCTTACTAGCCACTTGTTTTTGGATAAAGTTTATCACGACCTGAGAACTTGTTAGTCCACGGCACTAACAATTTCCTCTATTATTTGATTGTAATTTCCTTGAGTTTCTCCCTCCCTTCAATTTCGTGATTTACAGCTATTTCTTGAATGTTATTTGCATTTTCTATAGTTAAAAACAATGCAAAATACCTGTACAATTCATCAGCGCCCTCCTTAATTTCCATTATGTATTCCTCAGACTCACTTTCTATCGGACCAACTCTTATTTCATTAACTTTTTTTAAAGATTTATAGAAAACTTTACTATCTAACAATATTTCTAACTAACTTTCTCTTGCACTGTCACTTTGTTGTCATTCTTCTTTTAGACAGTCTTTGCTTTTTTTTAATATTCTACCCAAACTTCTGATTCTCCACCCACTCTTGTCCAATAATGTGCTTTTTCTTTAAATTTGACACTAGCTTTAAATGTTACAGTTAACTATGGATTATGGCTGTCCCCTTTGAATTTTTCTTTCTCTTTGGAATGTATCTATTCTGTGTACTCTGAAATATTCCCTTAAATGCCTGCCACTGCATCTCTATTGACCTATTCTTTAACTCAATTTGCCAGTTCACTTTAGCTAGATTTGCTTTCATGCCCTCCTAATTGCCCTTATTTAACCTTAAAATACTCACCTTGGATGTATTCTTCTCTCTCTTAAATTGATGTAAAATTGAATCATAAGGAAACCAATACCATACCCAAGACCCCAGACAGAGTATAGGGCATTCAGAGTGGAGGGGAGGTGGAAAAGAAAATAAAAGAAATTAGTATGAAAAGAGACTGATAGCCAAAGAAGCTGATCCCTAAGTCTTCAATAGGCATATAAAGAGCAAAAGAACAGTAAATTAAAAAGTCGGGCCAATTTGGAACCAAAAATAAGATTTATGCATGGAGCCAGAAGCATTGTTGAGATATTTAAGGAATCCATTCCATCTGTCTTTATCAAAAGTAGAATATGCTACCCAGGCCATCTTTAAAAAGATGGTTGTTCAGAGACTGGAATGATTTAAAATTGATAAGGAGGAGGAGCTATTGGGTAGGTTTCCTTTATTTTAAGTGAACAAGGCAACAGGACCAGATGAGATGCATCAAAGGACACTTCAGGAAGGTGAGAATGGAAATTGCAGAAGGACTGGCTATACTCTTTCAATCTTCCTGTGACTTAGAAGTGGTGCCAGAGGACTGAAGAGTTGCAAACATTTCTAAAAGGGTAGAACAATAAAGCCAGCAAATACAGGCCAATCAGTTTAGCTTAGGTGGTGGGATACTTCTAGAAAGAGGTCATTGGTATAAAACTAAAAGTCCAAAGGATTTAGGAGCAGAAGTAGGTGATTCAGCCCATTGAATTTATTTCACCATTCAATGAGATGACTGATACGATAATCCTCAACTACACTTTTCTCCATAACCCCCAGGAGAGCCCCCCAGGAGTGCGTACTCAGCCCCTTACTGGACTTACTCTATACCCATGACTGCATCGCCAAATACCAGATTCATGCCATCATTAATGGCTGTTGACATCACTATAGTTGGTCGAATCTCAGATGGTGACGAAACAGACTACAGACGGAAGGTGAAAGACTTGGAAAAATGGTGCACTGAGAACAACCTAGTTCTCAATGCCGGCAAAACCAAGGGACTCATTATTGACTTTCGGCGGAATGTTACTCTTGCCCCCCTACACATCAACAGCACAGAGGTAAAGCAAGTGAAGAGTGTCAAGTTCCTGGGAGTGGTCATCCACAACAAGCTTTCTTGGACTCTTCATGTGGTCGCACTGGTTACAAAGGCCCAACAATGTCTCTTCTTCCTCAATCAGCTGGGGAAACTTGGCATGACGGCGAATACCCTCGTCAACCTTTTCAGGTGCACCATCGAGACCTTTCTGTCTGGATGTAGCACTACCTGGTATGGCAACTGTACCATTCAAGATCAGAGAGGCCAATCACAAAGGCCAATCTCCCATCTATAGAATCCATCCTTCCTGCTGTCAAGGAAAGGCCACTAGCATTCTCAAAGATCCATCCCACAATGGCCATGTTTTTCTACAAACTCTACCATCTCGGAGAAGGTACAGAAGCCTGAACACCACAGACCAGCCAGTTTTGAAACAGTTTCTACCCTACTATGCTTAGGATACTGCTGAATGGACTCACAAACTCTTAACATTCACCTGTACCTGTGTTTTTTGCTTTTGCCATTGTTTACCTATTATTTACTTAACTATGCTACTTAACTCTGTGATCTGCCTGTATTGATTACAAGACAAAGCTTTTCACTGTGCCTCGGTACATGTGACAATAAATTCAATTCAATTCAATTCAATAACCCTCAATACTCCTACTGAGTAAAAATCTGTCTTACTCAGCTCTGAATATATTTCAAGACCCAACCTAGCAGTAGTGGCCAAGCAAATAAGGGCTTGTACCTTAAAAGACCTTACATTGGTGAAGCTAATGCGCTAAATGGTGGATCAGAAGGACTTCCTACAGATGATTTGAAATTCTATACCTTAAAATATCAGGATTTGAGCATAGAAGATGACATTACCTTGTGGGGAGTGGAGGTATTTGTCCTGCATCAGGCCAATACTCCAACTATTGCACAATGATGACTCAGGAATTTCTAAATTGGAAATACTCATGAGGAGCTATGTTTGATGGTCAGGCATAGAGATTGTAATAGCCAGACTCCTCAAAACATTCAAGAAGGTAGCTCAGCCCTAACTTTGCTAGTTGTTTTAAGCAAGTGTACAATGGATACTCTGAGAGAATCAGCTGGTCAAAACACTTCATTTTAAACAAAACATAATTCATTTACAAGATTACTGACTGAAACAAAGAATAGAAAGCAAAATACTGAATAACCTGTCCTATCTGAAAACCCAACAGACTATCCCAACTTAATGATGATGTTCCAAAATACTTGCAACGAGGAGGGTCCAAGATGGTGGTGATCTGATAGGTCTGTTGTACTGGGGCTCTGCATCAAAACCCAAGTAAGGTGGGTTTTCACCCCCCCCCACCCCCAACTAGTCATTCAAAATACTGAGCACCCCTTCGTACAAAAGTTAAAATCAAACAAGTTCTTACAGGATAGAAGTCAGAGAGAGAGAAAACCAGCCAGGACCTACTCTGTGGGTCCACCAGCTCTTCTAAACACTACTACTGCAAAAAAAAACAAACCAGAGTAAAGCTGAGTTGGGAGAACTGGCCACTCCCCTTTCATTATACAAGTGTATTTCTTTTAAACTTGAGTAAGGGTACTTTCAGAATTCACAGGTCATTCATTGGCCCTACAATTCTAATCCTTACCACCACCCATTCAAAATGGATCAATGTGCACCAAGTAGCCTCTACTATCTCTTGTAAAACCATAGGAAAATCCTTTACTACGCACGGTATACCCAAGATACTTGTAACAGACAATGGGATCCATTTACCAGCAGGGAGTTTCAGGCCTTTATGAAAACAAATAAAGTAAAGCATATCCACACAACATCCTACCAACTGTTCTCAAATGGTCTGGCTGCATGGGCAGTTCAGGTATTCATAAAGAGCATGAGAAAGCAAACTACAGGGTTTCTGCAAACAAAGTTTGCATGCTTCCTCTTCAAATGTATGATTATGCTGCAAATGATGCTGGGAATAGTCATTGTGGAACTATTGATGGACTCATGCCTTCAGACTAGGCTTATCCTGACCTTCTTAAATGTGGGGATTCATGGTTGCATAAAATAAGGGGCACAGGAATGGGTCCTGGCTGGAACTAGTCTAAATACCATCCCAATAGTGTATCTATTGTGGTGTTCAACAATGAACAATGTTTTTTTCCAGTCAGGTTTACAGGTGCAAGAGCAGACGAAGTGTAGAAAAATCAGTGCAGATGTGTACAAATCATTGAAAGGTGAGAGAGTGGCTAACAAAACGTACAATGTCCTAGCCTTTATTAATAGACGCACAGGGTAGAAGAGCAAGGATGTTGTGTTAATCTTGAATAAGATACTAGTTCGGCCTCAGCTACAGTATTGTGGGCACCACACTTGGGGAATGATGTTAACATGGAAGTAGTGCAGCAATGATTCATAAATATGGTTAAGAATAATGAACTTCAGTGTAGATAATTTTAAAAAGTTGTATTAAAAATCCTTAGACAAGTTGGGAGGATATCTTCTGTAACATTCGAGGTATGGACTGAGATTAGCAGAAATTGTCCCTATTTCTGAAAGGATTGACAACAAGCAGGCAAAGATTTAAAGTAATTGGTAACAGGAGAAAATAACATGAGGAAAAATATTCTCTGCTCATAGGAGTTAAATTCTTCAATACACTGCCTGAGATTTGATGGAGACAGATTCAATTGAAACATTCAAAGGGGCTTGGACTGAGATCTGAAAAGGAAGGATGTACAAGGTCACATGGAAAAGGCAAGAAAATGGCACTATGAAAATTATTACTTCAGAAAGATGGTGCAGACATGATGGGCCGAAAGGCTTCCCTCAGCACTGTAAAAGCCTTTGATCAATTAGAAAAATGGTGATCATATTTAAAATGAATAACAAATCAGAAACAGTCATCTACAGTTCCTATAGTCACATTGAGTGTAACTGAATCAATCATAAAATGTGACCTTGAAATTATCTGTTAATAAAGTTGTTTTAAAAAGTTCTTATTGCACCATTAACATAGAACAATAAGTCTGAATAATTCAAAGGTTGTTGTTTAAAAATGGGCAGAAAGAAATTCAGAGAGGTCATCAATAGCCTGTTCAGAGTCAGAATTTTATTGGGATTCTTAAAGCAGATCAGGGAAGTAGAGAGGTAAAATGGGTAAAGGCAACAACTGTAGAGTCTGAGGCATGGACAGCTGAAGGAATCTTCATTAATGTGGGAATGCACAAAAGAACCAGGAGTAGAGAGACTGAGGTGGGAAGATTATTGTACTAAAATATTTTCCAGACATTGGAAATGATAAGGTTATTGAAGTAAGTTTGAAGGCTCATGCTTACTCATGCACCACCAAACCCCATGATTCATTATCCTATCTTTAAATAACTCAGTGTAACCCTGGACAGAACTCAGGAACCAGGTAGAGATTACATTAAATAAAGTTCTAAATATAATTGATGTCTTACTATGCAGACTTGACAGTAAAAAACATCATATTCATAAAAGACCATTCAAAGATTTTTGAAACTGTCAAGTACATACCCTACAAAGGTAACTAATTCTTTAATAAGATCTCTAAATTGTAAATCAAATTGTGAACTTCAAATCACCTTTCTAGAATAATTGTAGCTTTTTGATATTAATCAAATATTCATATAGTGCTCTTAGAGAAATTTTTAAAAAATTGAAACTCCTAAACCAGACGTTGCACCACCTGGCCTGTCAATCAAAGCAACACAGCAGAATTTATTTTAAGTTTCATTAATATCTAGAGCTTCATCTTTTCTTTGTTTTGCTAAAATAAAGTTGGGAATTTAAATAACCAGATCATGAAACAGAAATTTTATCCAATCTTCGAGAGCATTCATATCTAATTCATAAATTCACGATTTCCATACTGCAGAACAAGGTTTTTCCAGTCAAAATGGAATCCGTTTGAATTCATCATCCAGTTCAAATGACTCTGTTGAGTTTGGTTTTCCCTCAGGTATGAGTCCTACCCCACCCCTTTCCAATTCCGATGAAATGGGCCAGATGGAAATGGAGACTAGGTACCTGGATCCAGGTTCTGCCTTTACATTTTCAATTGTTGCAGAGGTTTTGTGAGTATGCAAAATCTCTTGCTCTTCTTTTTATATCTGAGTAGTAAGGAAAATTTTAAAATATTCAGTTTTTCAGCTGTAAAGGCAAAATCCTCGGAGATGATTATTTAGAGATTTAGGATAGATAGTTTTATCAAAGAGGTAATCATGAATATTGACCAGATTTAAATGAATAAAAGATGTTGAGAACCAATATCAGTAAGTTCTTTACACAAAGATCAACACATGAAGCAGACTCCCCAATAGAGCAATGAATGCAATAGTTCAAGATTCATTGATGAACTCAGTGAATATTATAGTGGAGAGACTTAGAGTCATTTTGAATGAATGACCAGAAATGGGTAGAGGGGATTTTACCATCCATATGTATCTTCTGACCTTCTAAAAATAATACTTAAAAAAACTTACTCAACTATGCACGATCACTCTTATGCATGTTGATCTAGTGTTGCACTTATTTAACATCTCCAATGACCTGCCCAATTAGTTCTGATATAAGCCTCAGCTGCTTAAAATCCCAGTGAATGGAACACTTGCCAACAAATATTGCAACCAGATGATGTTAAATTCAATGCGAGCAGTGTTTTGTATCTCTGATTAATTACCCAGTGCCTTAAAGTGCTGATGAGCAGGGCGGGTTGTAAATAACAGAGAAAGACAAGTTTTGAAACAGTCCTGAATTGATCTAGCAAAAAATTCCACTTAAATACATAATCTTCTTTGGCAGTCCTTCAGACTCGAGAATGACTTGTTTCCATTCTGAAAGGGAAGTTTCTGCAGTGGCCAAGTTGTCCAACCCTGAAGCCACATACTCTGCCACAGGTCGGGTGGCGTTTGAGGAGGCAGGTGAGTGGGAAGCTCTGGGTTCTGCTGTTCTTTCCACTGCTTGTACATTATCTCCACATGCTTCACTTTGTGATACTCAAAGAGGTTTGTGCCTTCATGGCTGATTCTTTTCCATTTTATACATTCTAGGCAAGCGACTCCTACATATCAGTAGAGATATTGCATTAATTTAGGGAGCCTATCAGGGTGTCCTCGTAGCATTTCCTTTGCTCCCCAACTGATCATTTACCGATGGGGAGTTTGGAGCAGAGCACGGATTTAGGGAATGTTGTGTCAGGCAGGTGGACAACGTGGCCTGCCTGCACAGCTGGTCAAACATGACTTGGCATGGGAGAAGATGCTCACAAAGTCAGATAGCATTTTTTTTACAGTTAAATACATGAAAAGGAAAACATTGCTACAAGGAGGTTATGAACACAGAACAATATTTCAATTTCAAAGCTTTAGATAAAAATAAACCTGCCATTGATCTGGATAATCAGAACATACATTGAACAAGAGAACAGAGCAAAATTAATTTAATAGAAGCAATATTTTCTGTTTACAGTTTTCTGAAATTACCAATACAATCATTATTTCAGTTTAATTTACTGATGCTAAACAGTTAATTTTAATTTTTAATCTAATTTTGATCCTTAATTAGAGGTTTGATAAGATATGAACATACAAAACAAAAAGTTGGAATAGGTTATTCAACTCCTCCATTCAATAAAACCATAATTAATCTGATTGTAAGTGCAAATTTGCATTAGTGCCAATCCTTGATAACAACCCATTTCTTGCTTAACAATAATCCATCTTTTTCTGCCGTAAAATATTCAAGGACTCTGCTTCTGTCACATTTTCAGGATGAGAGTTCCAAAGATGTACAATCCACTTAGTGAAAAAAAATAGCCTCATCTCTATTTTGAATGGGTGGTGACCCTTAATTTTTAAATGGTGCCTTACCAGTTTTGGATTCCTCCATTACAGGAGACATCCTGTCACATTTATCCTGCTAGGACCTCTTGGATTCTTGTATGTTTCAATGAAGTCTCCTTTGTTTTTTTTAAATTCCAGCAGCTACAAGCCTAGCAAGTCAAACCTTTCATAAAAACATAGAAACTAGTTGCAGGAATAGGTCACTTAGATATCCGAACCTGTTCTGTCATTGAACATAATTGTGGCTGATCCTCTACCTCAAAGCCATATTCCTCTTTTCTCTCTCTACTCCTTGACACCTTTAATGTCTAAAACGTTATCAGTCCCTTTGTTGAAAATATACAGGGATCTGAACTCCACAGCATTCTGTGATAAAGAATTCCACAGTTTGATCACCCTTCCTCATAAAACAAATCCCCCATCCCAGACATTAGTCTGGTTAGGCTTCTTTGAAATTCTTCCAACACATTTACATTCTTCCTTAAATTAAGTGACCAGTATTGTGCACAGTTTTCCAGATATAATTCCACCAATGCTCTTTTTGAATTTATATTTCATTAATCCAACATGTAATGCATGGCAGAATCAGGTTTTCCAATTGTACATGGATTAATCAGATCTTACATTCCTGAAAACTATTAAATTTCTTATTACTGTTACAGATAATATTTTATAGAGTATAAATGAAATGTTTACTATCGCATGATTCCTTAGTCCTTCAGAATTACAATACAAACTACTATGGGTTTCTAAAAATCAATGTTGAACACATCATGCAGTTCATACAGGAGGAGAATTCTTGACTGAGGAAAAAGGAAAACATGTTAAGGGCAGCCCTATGGAAGGTGGCATCGTTAAAGCAGATGAGACACCGATGGGAGGTTTGTTTATTCATGGATGTGGGCATCCAGTGGCTGGACCAGCAATCATTGTACATTCCGAGTTGCCTTTGATAACGTTAATTGCTTTCTTGAACCACTACAATCGATTTCATGTTGGTAAATCCACAATGCCATTAAGAAGGGAGTTCCAAATTTTGATCCAATGACACTGAAGGAACCATAATATGTTTTGCAGTCAGGATGGTAAGTGACTTGGAGAGGAACTTGCAAGTTGTGGTATTCCCGAGTATCTGTTGCCCTTGTCTTTATACATGGTAGAGGTCATGTGTTTGAAAGACACTAAGAATTCTTCATGAATTTTTTGCAATCCATCTTATAGGTGGTACACATTGCTGCTACAGAGCATTGGTGAATAATTGTGGATGTAGTCCCAATCAATGGCTGCTTTATGTTGGATTGTGTCTAGCTTCTTGAGCGTTGTTGAAGCTGCACACACTCAGGCAAGTGGAGAATATTCCATCACACTAGATGCAAATTATTTGCTGCAGAATTCTTAACCTCTGACCTGTTCTTGAATTCCCAATATTCATATGTTCAACATTCTGGTTCTGTGTCTGGAAAATGGTAATCTTTGAGATATTGATAGTATGGGATTCAGAGATCCTAACCCATTGAATGTCAAGGAGCGATGGTTATATTCCATCTTTTAGAGATGGACATTTTCTAGCTCATATGTGGCATGAATCTTACTTGATCTTACTGGACATTGTCCAGGCCTTGCTATATATGGACATTGTTTGCTTCGGTAACTGAGGAGTAATGACTATCTACACTTAAAGACTCAACTAAGAACATTATCTATGAAGAGAGACAAATAAAATTGCATTTAACTGAAGAAAAGAATAGTATAGAAGCATTATACTGAAATAATCAAGGTCATTTATTGAAAAGACTATAATCACCAGGATTCATTGGGTGGAAATATCCCAGCCCTTGATGTGAGCAATGGTGAGTCAGTCAGGAAAGTATCAAGATCAGTCAAAGTGAAATTCTCAATGACAGGAAAAAGAAGTCAGATTCTGCAACTGAAATTTTTGAACAGCGATTCAGGAATCTTGCTAGTGAGCATCAAATGGTATCTTTGCATGCAGTTAAATGTTATTAGTAGCTAGACTCACATCATTGATATGCAATTTCCTATTCTTCCATGTCCTAGAAAGAAACTAGTTGGCAACAATTCCCAATATGAAAGTCAGGGAAGGTACCTGGTATCTCCATCTAGCCACTTGCTCCACTGGCCCTTCACCTTGGACAGCAGTTACCGACATCACAGGGCACACAGCATGGCTCCACACCCACAGCTCCACAGCATTCTCATCACAACTTCCTAGCATTTCTCCAAACCATTTAGAACACAGTGTTCCACTTCTGTTCTGCACTTTGGAGTGTATAAACATGTTTCAATGTAATATCACTGCTAATACAATTTGTAAACAGAGACAAACACCCACCTCATAAGTCAAACAAAAGTCAGCGCTCCCAAGCCCCCAGACTGAACTAAGTTAGTTACAGCTTTCAAGTGACCCATTTATCCCAACTATATATGTCCCATATTAGTTAACTTCTGCTCTATCCATCTGTTACAATGTCATCCCCAACACCCATGTTATGGATCAAGCCAGGGTGCATCTCAGGAGCTCAGGGTTCCAAATGTTCTCTCTTAGCACTTACTAATTTTGCACCAAATTGGATTGGCATTTCTACCTTGCATTTTTGTCATTTGCCCCGTTACTGTCAGCCTAGGAGAATGAATGGCTACTAGTGGGGACTATTAGTGACTAAAAATGGATAGCATGTAATAGCAGACCATGGATAAGAAGGCCTGCCGTGTGGGGGTTGGGGTAAGGACATGGAAGAAGGTGCCTCAAGCCCTAAAATTATTGCACTTGATATTGAGTCCAGAGGCTGAAGAATTCCCAATCTGTAGTGACACTCACAATGACCCCTGACAGCAGGAGGAGAGTGCAGCCCCTTGGATGGCATGACTAGGCTGTTGAGTTGGGGCTCAGAATGTGATGCTGAGAGATGAATTCATAACTCAAAGAAATGTGTAGGAGCATGTGGAAATTCAGTCCTGATGGGTTCGACAGGGAGATCAAGGAAAGAAGGAACATGGAGGCTTGGTAGGACACTTTGATTATCAGTGGTGCTGGAAGAGCACCACCAGCACCACTGATCCAGAATCTGGTTTCCAGCATCTACAGTCATTGTTTTTACCACTTTGATTATCAGGCTGAGCACATGACTCACACTGTCAAGCATGACCTTTGTAGCCTCTATCTTCTGCAAATTATGAATGCACAATAGAAATGGAAAATGTCTGTGACCGCACCCAGAGTTGGAGGAGTATGTGACTTTTTCTATCTGAGCACACAGGCTCTATTTGTAGGCAATGTGGGGCCCTTCAAGGGAAAATTATAGGAGTCAGTTAGCTCACTTTGCTTGATGGCTGGTTTGCAGTGCAGTGTGATGCCAACAGGGCAAGTTTAATTCTCATACCTACTGAGGTTATGAAACTCCCTCCTTCTCAACCTCTTCCCTCGTGTGAGGTGACCCTCACGTTAAACAACCACCAGTCATCTCTCCCTGAGCGAGTGGCTCTATGGTCCTCTGGATCTATGGCTACTTTACACAGTACAGACTGAAGACATGTGTAATCATAGAAACCTGTATGTGAAACACATTCGGTGTCCATCTGTATGGGATACAAATCCTGGTCATGAACAATTTTGCCCATGTCACTGGTCATTACAGATTGATCATACTCACTTATGTGAATCAAAAGTTATCACAGGTGACTTTCAAAGCATCAGCTCCAAGCCACAATTCACAGACACAATTCAAGATCTCATAGGCTGCTGAAGGATGAGGTTCTGATTTCCACTCACATTCAACTCCAAGTATGCGCCAATATGCTCTTATTTGCAATGCTGTCTTTCTTGGATGATATGGGCTACGGGGGAAGCAAGATACCAATGATCATACACTGACAACCTCTTACTTTATTATTGTGGCTAGATTTGTGCTGAATTCACCAGTAAAACCTCCCTTAGTCAGAGGTCCATGTGCATCCCATGGCTCTGTTTATCAGAGTCCCCATGTCCCACTATATGGAAGACTGTGCTACACTGTCCTTTTAGAGTGATGTGAGTGCTAACTGCTCACATTTGACATAGTGCACTGCTGGGATTTAAATATGATGTTGCAATGTGAACGCTAGAGGATCCTGGCATCGGCGAGCATTTTGCCATTGCTAAGTGCAAGGCAGTACAAGAGGGACACGGTGGAGGTGTGGTGCATACGTATAAAGAGCTGAGCAGTGGAGAATTATGCAGGAAACATTTCTAGGGCTTGCAGAAGGAAACCCTCTACAAAACCCAAAATATAAACAGAAAGAACTGCAGATGCTGGAAGTCTGAAAGAAAAACAGAAATTACTGGAAAAGCTCAGCAGGTCTGGCAGCATCTGTGGAGAGCAATCAGAGTCAATGTTTCAGGTCCAGTGACCCTTCCTCAGAACTGGACCCAAAACACTAACTCTGAAGTCTCTCCAGAGATGCTGCTAGATCTACTGAGCTTTTCCAGCAATTTCTGGTTTTGCCTCTATAAAACTGGCCAAGTTTTGTGAAAATTCAGCCTTTTGTAACTTCCTCACAATTTGTTTTCCTAATACACTGTTAATTCCTTTATCCAAGTTGTAGATGCCATTGTGGCTCAGTGGTTAGCACTGCTGCCTCACAGTACCACGGACCTGGGTTCAATTCCAGCCCCAGGTGGAGTATGCATGTTCTCCCTGTGTTAGTGCGGGTTTCCACTGGATACCCTGGTTTCCTCTCACAGCCCAAGGAAGTGCAGGTTAGATGGATTGGCCATGCTGGGATGTACAGGTTAGGAGGGTTGATGCAGGCTGAATGGCCTCTTTTTGTATGTAGGGATTCTATGAAATTTGGAATCCAATAACTTTCACTTCCATTCTTAAATACCTACACTTACAGCAGGTCCTTGCAATTTTACTATCTCCTCCTAATAAGCAACTCTTATAGCTATCCTTGAATTTTTATTAATATTCATTAAAAATACCGCTGAGGTGTTTCTAATACATTTTCTTCTTATAGAAAACCAATGAAATGCTGGAACTATTCCCTCATGCATATGTGTTATAAATGCATCAAGTAGTTACACTTTACATGCACACAATGTACAATCAACTTTAAAGATCATTTAACCATCCTATAATCTAAAAGCACATGAATCTCGTACAGAATTACATAGAGAATCTGTGTGTTATAAATAACATTTGATAACTCTCAGTTTGCACTTAATCTTCCAGTGAATATTCAAATGAGGAAATTACATTATATTTTTCAATAATCCAGACAAATAGACAAATGAATACAGATTTCTTCAAAATCTGATTCTTCAATATGATTTTCTTCAAAATCGTAAAATTGATTCCTTCACATTTTAAAAGATATGCTGAATTTTCATTATTAGTAACAGGTAATTAGGTCTTCTGTAGGTACCTTCTTCATCTGAAATATTTTTTCACCAGTCCCGCAACTTGGTGGCTCCTAAGAAAAGAAAGAAAATCCTCCTGAATGGAGTTCCCATCAACATCTGAAAGCTGGCCAGAGCTGGCAGTGTCCGCTTATAATACTGACCTTATCATTTGGAAAAGCAAGCTTCTCACTAGTAGCTAACCTCTCCTGTAGCACATCCTTGATATCTGATGACACGTCATCAATTAGCCATTTAACTTTATTATCTGAGAATAGAATTTTGTCAATCTCGAATTTCCAATGTGTTAGTCCCAGTGGATAGGTAGCTGAAGCTTACTGATTACATCTCCTGGCCATCAAACAGTTTCACCATCACCATCATTCTCTACATGTTCCATGGCCACCATCCTCCTCCACATTTCACGCACGCAAGCTGGTAGTGGCAAACCATCATGCCTACCCTAGAACCAACTCACACATCAGTTCTGCCCTCCAACACTTCACTTTGGAGTTCAGGAACATTTACAATTTGTATGTTTCTGCCAGTTCCCTTTGCATGAAGGATACAAATGTATCTACACAGAATGAATGTTATGTCTTGACATGCTTTCTCAGCACTCACTACTTTGCACTTAATTGGAGGATGCTGGCATTTGTGGCTTGCATTTTTTTTTATTACAGAGGGAGAGACAGGCAGCTTCTACACTGACAGTCAAGGGAGTGGACACGTCACTGTGTGTCTCCGTTACCTGCAGCAGATGCCAGCAGCTTACTTGACCAGCACACTATACGTGCATCAAACAAATGGTCATGTCTGAAAATCAAAAGCAGAGCATTCCTCACTGGAGTCAAAGGGGATAACAGTCAGTCAAATGATACCATCACAATCAGTTAGGGACTTGTCAATTTCAGTCCACGAAGATGTCCAGGCAGTCAGGTGTTGATTCTACCAGAGTCTGGAGATCTGTGTCCTTGCTGTATGGGGATTGGGCCTTGGTCAATCTTGCAGGTAAAGCACAATCAGAAAAGGGATTGCAGGTAGGTTAGTTTGGCTGCTGTGGAATTAGTCCAACGCATGGGTCAATCTTTCCTGCAATTAAACAAAGGGAGGATTTACTATGCTGGAAGCAGATGGAAGAGCTGTTAGTGGTGTTTCAGGAGGAAGAGAGATAGCGACGTGTCCTAAGTGGGTGCAGAGATGCCCTAAGAAAGTGCAGAGAGCATAAAGGGTTATAGTTTGGAAGGATGAGATTGTCGAGGGTTATTGAGTGGACATGATGCATGCTGTAGTGAAAGTCCAAATGTCTTGCTGGCAGCTGTGTGCAGTTCCAGGGTTAGATTAAGTGGCTCTGTCCATGTGAGATAGCGGAAAGAAGGTGGCTCAAATCTTGCAGAGCACCTGAAGTCAGTTTTCCTGCACTGCTAGACATTCCTTTCTAGTGGAGGCACAGCACTGATCCAGTTTGTTACCTGAAGTTTGGCTGTCCAAGATGATGGAACAATATTCAGATCCATTATCAGTTGATAATAAAACAGTCCATACTTAGACGCAGTAAAATCAAGCCTACATTGATTAGTAATTTATCTGCTACACAACTGCCAGGCAACAGTCATCTCCTATAGCAGACCTTCTTGACACCCAACTAAATTACCACTGTTGAATTCTTCACCAGCATCATGCTAAAAGACAGCATTCATGAGAAGCTGAATTGGACCAGCACATAAAAGCTGTGGGTACCAGGACATTTCAGAGGCTGTTTATCCTATGGTAGGTGGCTCATCACCTGATTTTCCAAAGTTTCTAAAAGACCTAAATGTCCCTTCCATCATTGCTGCTGAGCCTTAATCATGGATTTCCCCACTTGCCATGTTATGAAATGGCCTTCACCACAGTGGTTATTACAGTGGTTCAAGAATACTTGCCAATCTCATAAGTTAACATCTGGAGAATCAACTTATAGAGAATAGAAAGTCAAACTAATTCATGAAGAATTGTACTCAGGTGTATCAAGTTCTGCACAGGACATTTGTTGATGTTAAATATCACTCATATAATTATAATGAAAAGTAAGAAACCATTTTTTTTGTTACTACCAAGACCAGAAGGCTGGATATGTTACTGTGTTCCACTCCCAAGGTAGGATATAACATGGTAGGAATTCCTTTAAA
Source organism: Hemiscyllium ocellatum (assembly GCF_020745735.1). Taxonomy (NCBI): domain Eukaryota; kingdom Metazoa; phylum Chordata; class Chondrichthyes; order Orectolobiformes; family Hemiscylliidae; genus Hemiscyllium; species Hemiscyllium ocellatum. The sequence continues at coordinate 35,909,335 of NC_083402.1, read as the reverse complement.
GATGCACTTTTCAAATCAATATGCACCTGATCATGTTTACAAATATATGAAGTATTTCTACAGCTAAATCTCATGAGTTAATTAAAATGAGGAGTTAGTTCTTATTGTAAACTTAGTCAAGTAAAATATAAATCTTATAAAATGCAAAACCCATTGTTAATCCGTCTCACGCACAAGAACAGAATTAGTTATAAAGAGGGGAGGTGAAATTGGAAAGTAATTAAAGTCCATAGAGTAAACAAATACATGCTCTGTTAGTGATCTTGAAATCCCTGTTGTGTTGTGGCTGATGCAGGCTGGTTTTTATTTTCTGATGGCAGTATCTTATAAACTGCAAACCATTCTTGTTCAAAGAAGATGCTAAAGAATGAACAAAATCTTACTCAAAAGAAATATGATCTCATATAACATTTTCCAAAATGAAACTGAGATGGGGTCTGAACTTGGAAAAAATGCTATTAAGAGACATTTGAGGTTGCTGTGTCTTCCTGGTGTTTCTGTGCAGTCTGCAGACTCTCCCAGATGATATTGTTCAAAAAACCAGCTTTCCTGTCGGTTTCTTGCCAAAAGGTTGTTGTTATCATCTAACTATCTTTCAGCATAGTCATGGTCCTATCAGAGATGGGGTTCTCTGACTTGTTTTTAGAATCTCTACGATAAAATGTGATGTCCAACAAAGAAATTAATCCTTTGTATCCTGTTAACCATAGTGAGAACCAAAGATGGTTGAATATTACTTTAGTAAAACTTTGGTTAGGCCACAGCTAGGGGAGTACTGCACTGCAGGAAGTATTCCACTGGAGGGGGTGCAGAAGAGATTCACCAGGATGTTGCTTGGGATGGAGCATTTCAGCTTTGGAGAGAGGCTGGATAAGTTTGGTTAGTTTTCTTTAGAGCAGAGAAGGCTAAGAGGGGACTTGTTTGAGGTTTGTAAGATAATGAGGGCACAGACAAGATGGATAGGAAGCAGTTGTTCCACCTAATTGAAGGGTCAGTAACAGGGCTGTCATAATTTTAGGGAGAAAGGCAGGAGGTTTAGAAGGGATTTGAGGATATTCTTTCACCCAGAGGTTGGTGGGAACCTGGAATGCATTGCCTGGAAGGATAGTTGAGGCAGGAATTCTCAAACCTTTTAAAATTTTTTGGATGACCACTTGAAATATCATAACATTCAAGACAATGGGGCAAGTGCTGGAAAGTGAGAGTAGTGTAGATTTAGAACAATTTTGTTGGCGCAGATACATTGGAGCGAAGGACCTCTCCTGTACTGCATGGTTTTATGAATCTATGATTAATGTCTCAGCTGTGACTCTTGAAAGATCTAATGTCCACCTTAATGGAAGAAACAATTCACATCTCAATTCAGAGTGCTATGGACAAACCAAGTGGTGCCATTTTGAGATATAAGGAGAGGCTGAACAGGCTGGAGCTATTTTCCCTGGAGGGTCAGAGGCTGAGGGGTGACCTTATAGAGGTTTACAAAATTATGAGGGGGATGGATAAGATAAATAGACAAAATCTTTTCCCTGGGGTCAGGGAGTCCAGAACTAGAGGGCATAGGTTAAGGGTGAGAGGGGAAAGATAGAAAAGAGACCTAAGGGGCAACGTTTTCACACAGAGGGTGGTACGGGTATGGAATGAGCTGCCAGAGGAAGTGACGGAGGCTGGTACAATTGCAACATTTAAAAGGCATTTAGATGGGTATATGAATAGGAAGGGTTTGGAGGGATATGGGCCAGGTGCTGGCAGGTGGGACTAGATTGGGTTGGGATATCTGGTCGGCGTGGACAGTTGACCAAAGGGTCTGTTTCCATGCTGTACATCCCTATGGCTCTAAGTTATTTTGTTGTCATCTGTTTTGCAATTCCTTGTGGAATTTGGTCAGTTTGCAGGGCAGGTGGCTTCTGTCGCCATTCTAAAAGAGAGTGTTCTGGTTCATTTAAAATAGTTTTATTCAAAGTTCAAGGTACTAAATCAATCAGCAGAATTAAAGACTGATGGTCATATCCCATACAACGTTTTGATAGCTTAAATGTGTATCATTTTGCAACAAGGGCATCATCCTGTTGGTGCAGGTAAAAACTAATGGTTTTCAAAGCTTGGACAATAACTAAATGCATTTTTTCAAGCCATAGGTTGAATGAAAGGAAGGGAAATAAGAACATAAAAATTAGGAACAGGAGCAAGCCGTATTCCATTCAATAAGATTATGGTCAATCTGATTTTGGCTTCAGGTCCACTTCCCTACATATTCCCCATAAACTTTGACTATATCCAAGGTTGACATAGACATCTGAAACATAGGGTAGTCAGTGATTCAGTTTCTACATCTTCCAGGGTATACAATCCCAAATATTAATGACCTTTGAGAGAAAAATTCCTTCAACACAGTTATAAATGGGAGACCCCCTTATTTAGAATCTCGTCCTAGATTCCCCCTCAGCATCTACCCTGTCAAGTCCTTTCAAATAAAATTCAAAGCATATAGAGCTGCTCAACCTTTCCTCCCCAAAGTTAACCTGAGTGAAATTTCTCTCAACAAGCTCCATTGCAAGTATATCCCTCCTTTAATAAGAAGAGGAAAACTGTATCCAATAATGTAGATATCGTATTACCAAAGTCCTGCATAGTTCTAGCAAGAATCCCCTACTTTTATACACCATTCCCATGCAATTAAGAGACATTCCATATGCTTTAATTACTTGCTGTGCATGTATGATAGTTTTTTTGTGTTTCATGCATGACAGCAACCAGATGCTTCTCACTCTCAGCATTTTGTAATGTATCTCTATTTAAACAGTAATTTGCTTTTCTGTTGTTCCTGTGAAAATTTAAAACTTCACATTTCTCACATTATCACCATTTACCAAATTCTTGCCCATGCATTTAACCCATCTTCATTATTAATTATTTAAGAAACTTAACTATAACTTTGCAGACATTTTTGGGTGAAACTTTGAAGCACCATGGAGACTCTGTGGATCCTTAAAAATGGTGGACAGTACTGGATCCGGGGGTTCTGCTGCCATTTCCAACAGATCCTATTTTTGCTTGTAAGGGAAGGGGTGAGGCATGCTGCACACATCAGGAAGACCCAAATTCAACCTAAAACAAGCACATTTGTGAAGTGTTGATTTCGAACCCATTTTTGATATAACAAAGGTTTGCAGATTGTACAAGATGCACTCCAGAAATTCACCAAAGATCCTTAGACAGCACCTTCCAAACCCACAACCACTTCCATCTAGAAGGACAAGGGCAGCATACACATGGGAACACTATTATCTTCAAGTTCCCCTCACCATCCTGACTTGGAAATATGTTGCCAATCCTTCACAGACATTGGATCAAAATCCTGGAATTCCCTCCCTAATAGCATTGTGGGTCAACTCACGAGAGGTGGACTGCATCGTTTGAGAAGGCAGCACACTACGTCCTTCTCAAGGGCAACTAAGGATGGGTGATAAATGCTGAGCAGCCAGTCATGCCCACATCCCACAAAAGAAAGAATTGAGAAAAGGTATGATGTTTCTGGTTAGCATGCAAAACAATACTTTTCACTGTATCTCAGCACTGTACCTTTGATAAGTACATCAGGATAATAAACAGAATGCAGAATATAGTGTTATAGCTACAGAGAAGGTTCAGAAAAAGACTGACTCTAATATGAGATGTCTGTTCATAAGTCTGATAAAAGCGGGAAAGAAGCTATTCTTGAATCTATTAGTGCACATTTTCAAATTTCTGTATCTTCTGTCCAATAGAAGAGGGTGGGAGGGATCTTTGATTATGTTGGCTGCATTCCGGAGGCAGCAGGAAGTCTAGACAGAGTCAGTGGAAGGAAGGCTGTTTTTTGTGATGGACTGGGCTGCATTCACAACTCTGTAACTTCTTGCAGTCTTGTGCAGAACTGTTGGCATATTAAGCTATGATGTACCCACATAGGATGCTTTCTATGGTGCATCTATAAAAATTGTTAGGAGTCATTGTGGACATGCCAAATTTCCTTAGCCTTCTGAGGAAGTAAACGAATTTGTGTGCTTTCTTGGCTGCAGCATTGATATGGCTGGACTAAGATAGATTGTTGGTGATATTTACTCCTAAGAAAAGTGAAGCTCTCAACCATCTCCACCTCAGCACCATTGATACAGATAGGACATGTCCTCCAATCATTTTCCTGAAGTCGATGACCAGCTCCTTTAAGGCCACAACCATTTAAGCCAGGTCTTGTTAAATGGCAAATTAGAGTCAATGGGCTGAGAGATCTACTCTTGCTTCTATTTATTTTGACATGATGATCTTAAAATCAAAGTCTCTTTCATTTTCTTATTTCTCATTATTAATTCCTATTACCAAAGGGTTTGTTTCTGTGCTGTACAACTCTATGATTCTATGTCACAACCTGTAAGAGACCAACATTCCTTTGTGTTTAACAAAACATTTATAGAAGTTTACATAAATGATTTGGATGCCAGCATAAGAGGTACAGATAGTAAGTTTGCAGATAACACCAAAATTGGAAGTGTAGTTGGCAGCGAAGAGGGTTATCTCAGATTACAACAGGATCTGGACCAGATGGGCCAATGGGCTGAGAAGTGGCAGATGGAGTTTAATTCAGATAAATGCGAAGTGCTGCACTTTGGGAAAGCAAATCTTAGCAGGATTTATACACTTAATGGTAAGGTCCTAGGGAGTGTTGCTGAACAAAGAGATCTTGGAGTGCAGGTTCATAGCTCCTTGAAAGTGGAGTCGCAGGTAGATAGGATAGTGAAGAAGGCATTTGGTATGCTTTCCTTTATTGGTCAGAGTATTGAGTACAGGAGTTAGGAGGTCATGTTGCAGCTGTACATGACATTGGTTAGACCACTGTTGGAATAATGCGTGCAATTCTGGTCTCCTCCCTATCGGAAAGATGTTTGAAACTTGAAAGGGTTCAGAAAAGATTTACAAGGATGTTGCCAAGATTGGAGGATCTGAGCTACAGGTAGAGGCTGAACAGGCTGGGGTTGTTTTCCCTGGAGCGTCGGAGGCTGAGGGGGTGACCTTATAGAGGTTCACAAAATTATGAGGGGCATGGATAGGATAAATAGACAAAGGGTTTTCCCTGGGGTTGGGGAGTCCAGAACTAGAGGGCATAGGTTTAGGGTGAGAGGGGAATGATATAAAAGAGACCTAAGGGGCAATTTTTTCACACGGAGGGTGGTACATGTATGGAATGAGCTGCCAGAGGATGTGGTGGAGGCTGGTACAATTGCAACATTTAAGAGGCATTTGGATGGGTATATGAATAGGAAGAGTTTGGAGGGATATGGGCTGGGCGCTGGCAGGTGAGACTAGATTGGGTTGGGATATCTGGTCGGCATGGACGGGTTGGACTGAAGGGTCTGTTTCCATGCTGTACATCTCTATGACTCTAAGTTCTTAATTTACTGTCACTGCTTATCTAACATCTGAGTTTTAAAATAATTTTCATAATAATCAATTTGAACAATTTTGTCTTTACACCATTTAATTACTTTAGTTTACATTTAAGATGCGAGTTTCAAACCCAGGTTTCTCACATTCAAACTGCATATGAATTTCACCATATTAATTCCTCCTTTACGATAATATTATTAATTTATCCTGTCTTATTAAACATTAAAAGATCTAAAACAGCATCTTCCCTGGTTCCACAAAAAAGCAGATTTCCAGACATGAGGTGAGAGCCACTGCCTTAGCATCAAGATGGCATGTGACTGAGTGTGGCAACAAGGAGCTCTAGCGAAACTGTAGTCATATCTGACACAGAGAAAGATGGTTGTGGTTGCTGGAGCTCAATCATATCAGCTCTATAATATCTCTGCAGGAATTCCTTATGGTAATGTCCCAGACTGAACTATCTCCTGTTGCTTCATCAATGATCTTCTGTTTATTGTAATGTTAAAACTGGTGGGAATGTTTGCTGACATTGCATAATGTTCAGCACCATTCATGCCTCGTCAGATACGGAAGCAGTCCATGTCTGAGTGCAGCAAGACCTGGAAATACTGAATTCCTGACTCCCCAAAGCCTGTACACCAATTACAGATCAGGGTTATGATGGAATACTTGCTACTTGCTGGGATGAGTGCAGCTTCAACACATTCAAGAAGCTTGGCACCATGCATGACAAAGCTGCCTAATTGATTGGCACCGTATCCATAAATGTTCATTCCCTTTTCCACTGATGTTCAGTGGTGGCATATGTGTCATATTTACAATATGCAATAAAGAAATTCACCAAGGCTCCTTCGGCAGCACCTTCCAAACACAATTCCCACCATCTAAAAGGACAGGGGCAGCAGATCCATGGGACCACCACCATCTGCAAATTCCCCTCCAAGCCATTCACTATCTTGACTTGTAAATATATTGCTGTTCTTTCCGTGTCACTGGGTCAAAGCCCTAGAACTCCCTCCAATAACAGTGGAGGTACCTACAGCAAATGCTGTGCTATGATTCAAACAGACACCTCAACACCATCTTCTCAAAGGAACTTAGGCATAAGCAAGAAATGTTGAGCCAGTCAATGATGCTATCATCCCAGGAATGAATATTTCAATAATGTATTGAGATATGATTTTAAGGAGGAACATAAATCTTTTAAAAGAAATCTCAAACCCTCAAATTTTAACTGAAAGAATTGCACCATGTTTCACGCTTACACAAAGCTTTTTTACTGTACAAGTTAAACAAAACAAGCATTACTAACTTAACATTATGTTTCATAAACATTTATGTCCTACTTCTACTTCCACCCAAGAGTTCCCCTATATATCTTGAAAGTTTCTTCACTTCTCCCAGGGCCCAACCAAAGTGTGCCACAGTTTCAAGAATTCACTTTGATTCTCCTAAATGTTCTCCATTCTTGATGTATGACATTTCATGGGGGTTTCCATCAAAAAGCATCCTTCTAAATCAACCTAAGAATCTCATGATTGTGGACACCTCATCTGAAGCATGATCCTTGCTTCACATTTATTTCGCAATTCCAGCCCTGATTTCTTATGGATCTTTGCTATTGATGTACATTCTTAGTAGATATTTCTCTCTTCTCAAAGCAGCTCCCAGATGTTAACTAACTACTCCAGCGAAAAGTCACACAGATAAAATCAAAAGCAGAACATTCCCGATTTGTCTCCATGAAATTTATCTTAGCTTTCTGAGAAGGTAGATGCGTTGGTGTGCTTTCTTGACTGGATGTCAATATGGATGGACCAAATTTATTTCCATATAATTTATCTCCATGGAAACCTGCCCTATCTGGAATGCCCTGGGTAAGAGATTTAAATTAATTATTAGTCCCAAACATTTTCTTTGTTTTGGGAAACCAAATGAACAATTTAAACCCATTATGAATATCACTATGGATAACTCATTTCTACCAATAATCACAGGAATGGGCTGCCAACTTTCTAATGTTTTCCCACTTCCAAATCTGATCTTATGAATTGCAATTATTTATTATTTACCAGCCTTTCCCCAGAGGTTTTAATTCCTATATATTTCACGCTTTAATTCCCACTAAATGTTATTTTCCTAAATCATACAGAGTCCTAGAATCATAGACATGTACAGAATGGAAACAGACCCTTCAGACTGACTTGTCCATGCTGACCATATAACCAGATATTCGTTCCATTTACCAGCATTTGGCCCATATTCCCCAGAACCCTTCCTATTCTTATACCCATCTGGATGCCTTTTAAATGTTGTAATCGTACCAGCCCCAGCACTTCCTCTGGCAGCTCATTCCATACACACACCGTCCTCTGCATGTAAAAGTTGTCCCTTAAACCCCTTCATGATTTTATAAACCCCTATAAGGTCAACCCTCAGTCTCTGATGCTCCGGAAAATAGCCCCAGTTTATTCAGTCTCTCCCTATAGCTCAAAATTATGAAATTATACATTTTCATGCCAATTACTCTAAGAAACTGATCCAAGTGTAGTCTGTGGACTTATCCTCAAAGCTACCTTTTCCAATTGGACTTGATGTGAATATACAATTCAGCCTTGATCAATGCCTTTTCTACCAGCTCCCATTCATACTTGGTTTACACTCAGTCCTCAAAATGCAGCTACTATTAGGAGGCCTATAGACTATTGTCATCAGGAACCTCTGTCCCTTTTTTTAATCTCCACCAGAAATGATTCTATTTGCTAATCTTCCAAGTCAAGATTATTTCTCACCACTTACTGACCTCATCCTTTAGTAGACACTGCAGCTCCATGTTTTTTTCTGTTTATCCTTCCAAAATGTCAAGCACCCCCAAATGTTTATCATCTGAAGTGAATTTCTTTTTCAATTTGCTGTCATCCAAGTTATAATTTCCATTCTTTCAAAAAAAAACCTTTGAACAAAAAGTCACTTTATCGCTGTCATCTGCACAAAGTGTACTGTACCCTTTCAAGCTGCTTTGGGGTGTGGAAGATATTCTTATTTCAAGGATGAACCAATATTATTTGCAAACTTTGAGAATTATAATATTTTAACTTTCTCAAATCCTGGAAACTCAGTGTTTACTAAAATCTGAATGGAATGAGCTCTGGTGCAAAGGCTAGTGATACCAACAGTCATTGCTCTACTGTTTTAAGGGTTTTTTTTAACCTGAATGGTGATAGCTCAACAACTGAACTCTACGCAAAATACCAAACAGTTACCCCTATAAATAATCAATTGAAATGAAGAGTCTTCCTGCCATCTATTCTGGTTGAGTTTTCATTTTGAAAACACGTGATTACGGTGCCATTTCTCCCCAAGACGCTTTCAGATCATGTGCACCGGTTACTCAAAACTGCGTCCTAAAACGAGACTAGGCAGCTTTCGACCCGGTCCTGAGGTGGGGAACTAACTGTTCAGATATTGAATTGGACGGTTTGAAATCGTCTTATTCTACAGTCTGCACCCGACTTTGTTATAAATGTTATAGAGAGGCTTTAGAAGGACGATACACTGGTGATGCCTACTAAAATGTAATTACTGAAGCACTATCGTACTAAAACGAAAGTTTCATGTGAGGTGAAAGACAATATGATAGTTAAGTAAAAGGCGCTGACCCTCCAATCTCACATTCACAAATGTTAGGTTTCCACTTCAGTCTTTGCTGGGGCCTTTTGGGAAAAGGTCATAATTTAGAATTTTTGCAGTTGATAAATGATCTTTGTGTTTGTGTTCACACGCACCGATTGATTTGTTATAGTGAAAATGTTGTTACCATAATAACATGTAGTGCCGTTAGCTATTAGGTAAACAGAAGAGTAGCTGTTATCCAGCTGGGAGGCAAACTGAAACAGATAGCACCTCTTTATGGGCAATAAAATGTCAAAGAGATGCCTTATGTTGGGAGGTAATCAATTTCACCCGGTCTTGACACATCAGCTGTTCTTATTTTTCCCTTCACCCAACCTTTTGAGGCGGCATGACTCACTTCAACAGCAAAGCAGGCTCTCCCTGTATATGACCTGTGCTGGAACTACTGTTTAGCTCCCTGATAAATCTGCTGTAGTCGAGGGTTGTCAGGGCAATTTTCCCGCCATTCCCAGCCTGGATAAGACTGCTGTTTCCGGGCTTTGCCTATGCATTATGCAGCAGGGCTGTTTTAAACTGACAGCCCCTCAGCCAACATCCACTTGAAAAGCAATGGCGCTAATCAAAGTAGACATATTTGAATGTCCAGACACACACACAGAGAAATTTACTAATCAAAAAGTGTATTTCCTAGGGCTGTCTCCAGAGAAATCCGCGGGAAGAAATTGGAATAATTTATTAGCTTACAAGTTTTCGTTGACAGTTAGCCCAAGGCTATTTATCTCTGTAATAGAGAACGTCTCCAATGTGGCAAAATTGACCAAATCAAACAGCTTTGATCAGAAAATGAATCTGGCAAGCCTGTCTGTCTGTGTGTCCCTGGAGAATGGCGGGAAACAAACAAAAAGATTTAACAAGTGGTCAATATGAGAGAACGAATTTGCAGCCCGGGAAGCCAAGCAACTGTGGAACATCCTCACAAATAGGAATGATCTTTGGAAACCAAAAGATGAATTCACTCTCCGATTATTGCAATCAGCGTTCAGACCCAGATTCTCAGCGCTGGTCAGTGTCACAAGAATCGTTGCATGCTCTTCCAGAAATTTTAATGCTATCTAAACATCGATGCTTTTGACTAATGTGTAATTTGCAATGGCTAACTAGCACAGTCCTTATTAATTTATCGTCCTCTGATAAAAAAAAATCCATCCTCCACTGGCTTATGAGGCGCTCACCTCACGTAACCTGTTTTAAACTCCATTTGGAACTGTGCCTACAATCACCTTTGCAAAATCTCTCAAGTAACCGCGCACAGTCTAATTAGTATGCATTATCAATTAACAAGCTTAATAGCCGGCAGATTGATTAGATCCTCTGTTGTAGGGATAGAGCTCATGCGAGACAGAGAATGAAAAATCGTCACACACATACTGCAGGGTTTTGCTGTTTTCTAAGCAACCCCCATCTAGCGCCAAATTCCACTAACCCTGTAATTAATGGCTACACAGCCTGTGAATGGAGAACAAACGAGATCTCTTTTAATTCTTAAATAAAACTCTGCCATGTAATGAGACGGACCGCCATGGCTAGTTTGCCTCTAATTGTGGTTTCCATTATTACAACAATGCCTTGTGTTACCATAGCTTAAAGATACGACAGAGCAGTCAGTCAATCAACTAGAGGCAGTTAGCAGTGCCTGGAATATGTGATACCCATCGCCAAGAGAAAGAGAGTTGGGGGTGGTGAGGTATACATTGTACGCAGCCACACACCAAAAAAACCCTGATAAGTTTGCAAAGGCAGAAATCAGGCAAAATATATAATTGGCACAAAAGTATGCAGCTGCATAAAGCTGAATTGGAAAACTGACCATAAAACACAAATTGCGGGGTCACCGTATAAAAACACAACAAAAGGATGTGCATCGTCTATATTTGTTCCAAGTACGCTAAAGGTAGTCCATATTAAATTTAACTTTTAAAAAAAAGATGGAGATAAAAAGTTTGGTGATCTGCCAGGCAACATTACCACCTCCCCCCTCGGCTGAACATCAAATTCAGCACTGGAGATTTCACAGACCATGATGCTCCAGCTTTCCTTGCCCACACTTATGTAGCAGCTGTTAACATGTGTGTTAGGGAAGGGGCTGCCAGACCCAGCAAATGAAAGGCTGCAAAAATGAATACAGTACTATGCGGCATAGTTTCTTGTGATTAACCGTAGAGCAAATACCAACGATAATTCATAAATTTAAGTAAAGACAAAAGGTGTACAAAGCTAATGCTGCCATGTTGGAATACTATTACATGATTATATATGCTTACCAGTGTCTCGACGCAGACACATTGAACAATAAAGACATGAATTCGGAATAGCTTTCTATGTTTTGAATTCTTCTTGAACAATGCAGAGCATGGTTAAAATGTAAATGTATGTCACTGCATTGAATTAACGCGAAAAAAGGCTGGTTGTAGGCTCTACATATTGTTTTCCGCACTTAACTCTTCTATTTGAAAATTGCAATAATATACTTGTTTCATATTCGCTGTGCATAAAAAAATGCTGCAGGCTCTATTTAGGATTTATTTAATGCAATGCTCTGCTCTGTGCTGCTCTGTGGCCTAGTTTGCAGTCAGTTCATTCAGCACTGATGTATATTTCATTGTCCAAGGCTTAATTTTGATTTATTGTCCATCCATAAATTAGAAAAATATGCTTTGGAATTCTATACCGCGGAAAAGCTGTGCCTGTTGTCAGGGGAATGGGTGATATTTAAGATGTCAGAAATACATATTGGATTAGCGTGCTTTGTTTCCCCACAACAGCAGGTGTTTAATCATATCTGATGGCTGGAGTTAAATGCATTAGGACAGCACCAGCTAAAGAACTGGGAGTTTTTTTTTCTGTAAATCTTTCTCAGGTCGGATAATAATTACAAATAACTGGTAACTTGCTCCTAAGAAAATGTTTTTTTACTCATCTGTTTTTATATTGCCTTAAATAACATGCAGATTATCATTAGCTTGTAGGTCGTTTATCAACCCTAGGATTTTGCTGTTTCTTTTAAGTCTTGGAATTTGCAGATGGGGGGCCGAAGAGAAGATGTTCAGGAGCGCAAACATTTCAAGGTCAACCGGTGAACTGTAACAAGCCGGTGAGATTCATGGCGAAAATTGTGCATTTTGACACAACAACGCTTTGATTAAAAGGGAAACTAATAGGTTTAAACAGGCGCTATGAGGATGTAGCCAGACTTTGTTAGCTTTTCGCAAATTACTTAACAGACCGCGGATGGAACTGAAATTGTGTTATACCTGATAAAGAAAACATACTGTATGCTGATCCACAAAATCTCCTATAAAATGCATGACCTGATATGATGCAGTCATTTATATACAAGAGTCGGATTGCCAGAGCAATCAGAAGTTAAGATTCATATCAACTTATTAATTTATATAAGCACAGTAGTTGCTGAGTCTATGTAAATAGGGAGAAAGCATGATTACTGCCTTCAGAACAGATGTCTGGTATTCACAAAACAGTAAACACATTACTCATGTTATTTGAACTGATGTTTTATTTAAACACTGATTTCAGAAGTCATACATTGCTGTTAAGTATTCTAAGGCATTATGGAATAATAATAAGGGAGCAAATTATTGGTAAGTAACGTCTTTCAGGGCTAGATTTAGGACTCCATCATTCTGCAATAGTGCATACATTCTCATTCATTGTTGCTTAATGGCTACCGTAACTTTTTAAACGTCCGTGCACTTAATTTGAGATGGATGTGCCTATTCATAACATTCCCAATCTTCCTTTCAATTGTCTGGATTCAGGGTCTGTCGGCCCAGAATTCACATTATGCCAGTTGTTTTTTCAATTAAAAAAAACAACTCAATAAACCATTGAACTTGCCCATAATTGCGCGTAGTAATATAAACACGAAAATAAAAACTGCTTTAGTACTAAGAGGGTGTCGGTGTAGAATCCGAAACATATACTTGTATGAGAAATTAATTGCTTCTGTATATAAAATGGTCAAGTAACTGATTTAAATCTTATTTCAGCACCTCATTCTGGTGTAATTTACTAAGTCTAAGAGCAACAATTATTAAAGGAAGCTATGATAACAAAACTGTCCCAAAGTTGTCAGTTCACTATCTCTGCTTATATAATCCAAACGGAACCTCTGCGGTCGAAAGATTTTCTTAACAACATTTTTGACCATTAGAAGAATTTAAATTATTGGCGGCAGTGTTGTCAATTCGTGGCTTTGCGACTTTCTGTTTGTCAGTTTCTCCTTAGGCATATGTATGTATTTTTCAAATCTTTTATTGTTGTGTTTTGGCATAGCACATCTGTAGAAATCGGTGTACAGTATTTACATCCATATCTTTCTATGTATCTGACATCTTTGCCTCCTTTTACGTCTGTCCAGTTTCTTGTTTGGTCGCCTCTGGTTTCTTGCCAATAGAGAGAAGGCTGCTATTTCTTTCTCTTCCGCATTACTCAGCTCAATGACACAAAGCAAATTGCATTTAATAAATTAGCTTAATGGATTCCGCAATTGGCTTGTGAGCGCAGTGTTTCCTCTGGTTAAGCAAAACATTTATATTCTATTCCTTCTCTTAGCTTGTAGGGTTTAAATCCCTGCCATGTGGCAGGAAAACAGTTAGTTTGGGTATTTTATTTGGCCGCCCGGGGCTGGTTTGGCTGCTAATCGCTGCTAATCCTTCAACCGCTTGTTTATCCGATGCCCGAGGCCAGAAACCGCGGGGGTTTGATAAATTGTTGTACGACATGTTTAATTTCCCTTTCTCACAAGATTTGCTAAAAACACTAATGAAATATTAATTCCTTAAGTAAGTGGAAAAGGGAATTGAATGCGTTGATCGGATTAGAGTGGCAGCCTGCGGTGATTTAGGAGCACTGATAATTGGTTAATAGGAGGCTGGGTGAGGAGAGAGGGTGAGCGGTTATTCGCTAACCCACTGCCGAGAGCGAGAGCAATAAACTCGAATCCGCGGACTGCGCAAGGGCTGGTCACTGCTACCAGCGATATCCTGGCCTCAGCAACACTAAGAGAACGTTTACTGGCATTAGAATGAATGATATCATTTCCAACGCTGGTTTTGATTTTGCCTTCTTTGACAACCTGAACTATGACCTTTATGTACTCCTAAATCCGCCAAAATCATAATGCCTAACGCCATAAAATCCAATTACAAATAAAAGTCAAGGTTATATAATAGTTATGCTGCATACACATTGTGAAGAAAAACTAAGTAATGATTCACAGCAGTGCCTTAGCATTACAGTATGTCTACTTAGCTATTCTTTCAGATTTGACCAAAGACCAACTACTTAGTAACTGACGAGAAGCTGATAGTCATTAAGGATTTATTGGGCAGTGTATTTTTTTGTTAAAATAACTCCTGGTTAAGAATTGGTGCTAGTTTTGAAATTAATTAACCATGTAACAATGAACCGCTTTAAATAGTGTCTTGCATCCAGCAAATTGGCAGCCATTGCTGTGATAACAGGCAGGAGGTTGGAAGAACACAGTAAGCCAGGCAGCATCATGAGGTGGGGAACTCAATGTTTTGCATATTCCCCTTCTTCAGGACTCTTAATAAGGTCCTGAAGAAGAGTTACATCCGAAATGTTGACTTCTCCACATCCTGTTGCTGCCTGGCTTGCTGTGTTCTTCCAGCCTCCTGTTTGTCTACCTTGGATCCTAGCATCTGCAGTTCCTTTGTCTCATCCACAGTGAAGGGCAATGAACTGACCCAAGCTTGTACTTTACTGACTTTTTACAGAACCTTCGGTTTTCCTCTTCTTGTCTCTTGCATTTATGTGTTTTTAAAGAAAATGAAACTGTGATCTGAATTAGTTCCCCAAGGTTGAGTTCTCCGGATGAATCAATATTAGATCAGGACTGACCATTTTATGTGACCCTTCATAGCATTCAAAGCCAGTGGTTAGTTTGGTAAGCTGTAAGATTTGATCAAGGGTTGCTACTATTCCCTTTGTGATTCAGAAACATTATTCAGTCGTAATTTTCTTGTTTACATTATTTAAGTCACACATCTCATCAGCTGGAAGCCACTAAAAAGAGATTTAGCATGAACAATGTGAAATTTTCAAACCCTTTGTTATCTCAACCATATCAGTAGCAATATAGAGCATGTCTTATGTTTTGGAGCAGTCCAACACAAATACTTCATTTTAAAAATTATATATGGCCTTTCTATGTGCTGGTGTTTCTTCAAACTATCTACTATCACTGACTGGAAATACAGTAGATTTGAAATTAAATACTGAATCCAATTCACAATGGCAATGTTATGACATCACTATAGATTGATTTCGTCCTTAACAGTCAAGTTTACAAACCGAATATAGTTAGATGAGATTTATATCCATAATTCTTCAGGTGGACTTTATAGTACCTTGATCTGTGGTTGGACTGACTGAATATTTCTTCCTAAAAGTTGTTTTAAAGAAACACCTTTCCCTATTGATCCTGTCTAAAGCATGGCACCTGTGCAATATTATGTGAACAAATACTATTACAATTTATATCGAAATAACGAACTGATTTTATGTTGCTTCTACCTTTGCCCATTTATCAGCTTTGTTCCCAAGGACCATCCATTTCTGTTCCTTTTCCCTTTCTTTTAGTGTCACTTTAGCACTATTGGTATAATACTATGTGTAGGTAGGTTCGAGTTTTACACCAGACTTCAGATGTAAACTGAACTGATACTACAATGCAGCAGAATTGTGCTGACACTACTATATGGCTCAAATTGCACCTTAAATACTGCAGCCAGTTTTGTTCATAGTAGTAAGAAAGAAAATCCAATTCCAGTGGACATTCAGAGGAGACCCACAAATATGATCTAGAGCATGAGAGGATCGAGATATGGATTAAAGAATGCGGACTCTTCAGCCTGCAAATAAGGAACCCGTAGATGAATTCAAAATTATAGCCAGTGTAGAGAAAGCGCCAGTTTACACATAAGATTTGCTACTTGTGTCATTGTAGACCAATACAACTTATCACAATGGTCAAGTTGTTGATAAAGAACTGAAGCTACAGTAGTAAACTGCCATTGAAAATAGCCATGGAAACAGTTCAGGATCGCATCAGCACAAGTAAGCATCAACATTTTGAGAATAAGCTGGTCAGGGGGTTGGCTTGCTGGCTGGTTTGCGATAGAGTGGCCAGGCTCAATTCCTACACCAGCTAAAATTACAATAAAGTTCTCTCCTCACCTAAGGCATGGCAACCCTCAGGTTTAACTACCACCAGTTGTCTTTCTCTGAGAGAGAGCAGCCCTGCGTGACTATGGTAATTTTTTATTCAGGAGGAGGAGAAAAGGAACCAGAAATATCATTAACATTAAAATGGAAAGCTGTCAAACGTGCATGAATCAGATAAAATGGTGATAGTAAGACTAAAAGGCAACCAATGAATATTACTAATATTCAGGAATATATGTCCATATGCAAACATCCATATAAGAAGGTTGTTGAAGAATACAGAATTGAAAAGCTAAGCAAACAGAAAAGTGGAGAGAACTATGTGATTGTTATGGGAGATTGGGGTATTAATTTTGGAGAATGAAGAGCTAATTAAAAATGTTGGGCCATGTGGTCCTAGAAAAAGACGGAGGGAAGTCAAAGTCTGGCATACATTTGCCGAAGAACTGGACTTATGGTAGCAAACCGTGTGGTCCAGTTGCCATAAAAGATGATGATATATATGGAAAATGTTTGGTGACACAGGAGGATTTCAACTGAATATTTTAGTGGTGAGAAAAAAATCTAGGAATATTGTTAATGCAAGATCCAGGAACTAATGCAAAATGACAACACAATTTCATGACAGATGATGATGGAATTTGTAATTTAACTTGTAAAAATCTGGAATTAGGAGTCTAATGTTGACCATTGTTGATTGTCAGGAAACATCCATCTGGTTTATTCAATGTCCTTTAGGGAGTGAAACTGTTGGAGTGCAAGGGAGGAATGTGAATCAGGCTGCATTGGTGGGGATTAACAAGAGTAGCAATTGCAGCAATAGCACTGACAAGGACAACTGTCTGGATGGGTGAATGAGTAAATGGCTATGAATGAATGCATGAATGAACGAGAGCAACTGGCTTGCTGAGCATTTGAATGTCTGGATAAATGAGTGACTGGCTGAGTGAATGAGTGAATGGTTGGGTGAGCAAGTGAATGAGGGAGGGAGTGAGTGAGTAGCTGGCTGAGTGAGAAACTGACTGGATTGGGTGGGTGAGTGAGTGGCTGTCTGGCTTGGTTTGCGAGTGAAGGAAATTGAATGAGACATGTAGCCAGTCTTCTTTTCCCTCTCCCTTACCAAAACCAATCCACAAATCAGGCTAGGAGATGTGAAAGGCAACTTGCTTCTGAACCCAGTTTTGTGTGTATCCCACTGAGGCCATTGCTGCAGTAGACCTGAGCAGTAGTCTTTGTCAATGTATGGCTTCCTCTGGGTGCAGGGTGTGATAGCCTGTGTAGACATCAAACTGAAGCACCATATAACACAGCTGAATTCATTAATGGGGAAGGGCTTCATTTAGTTAGAACCTGAGTTATCTGTTATCATCACTATCACATCTTAGAGTTCTGTGCCTGGAAGCTGACCTAATGCCTATATCCTTCAGAAATCTTAGGTTCCTCCTTCATTCTAGATACTGTACAAGGCTGGCTGCTGGGAGACAAGGGCTACCCTCTTCAATAATGGCTGATGATTATATTATGCAAGCTTCTGATTGATGCTAAATTTAGATTAAATGCAGCCTACTCTTCCAGTAGCATCATTGTGTAAAGGATGATAAGTCTCCTCATGATGAGCTTCCAATACTCAAATCAGTTTGGGGAGTCCTTGCAGCAGTGATTCCTCTCATTTTCTTACCAGCTACAAGGTCTTCCAATACTTATGCATGGCAGTGTGCCATATACCGAACTATACAACTGGAGTAGCCAAACATGAGATGGGATGAACACTGAAGAGCTAGGAGAGCAGTGGCAGTCTTCTGAAAAGAAAGATAAAGACATTGAGCAGGAGGAACATCACCTTCACCATGATAGAGCAATACAACACCAGGAGCAATAATCTAGACAGGACTCAATTAACAACCACTTCCAACAGATCTGGGCTGGTGAAAACATTGTTTATTAACTGCTGTTCATTACTGTTCCAAAGGCAAGAAGCCCCTGTTTTGTTTGTTCTTTCTTCATTTTTTCTGTTGTTTAATAAATGTTAAAAACCGTTTGAAGGCTTCACAACATCTAATGCACACACATTAGGAGTACAACATTTTAGGTTGTAATCAGCATTAAGGAAAGAGTGGCACTTCTTCAGGTAAGTCGCAACATCATGTGGTTTCTGTCACTTGATTCTTGGTTCTGTAGCTAATATAAGTCGATCAGATAGATGATGAGTGGAAGTGCAAATATATTTACATATGTGAAATATATTTACAATAAAGATTCACTGTCACACATTCCACCTATTTGCCCTCAGTAGGATTTCTTTTCTGTTGCCCACTACATCTAGGCACAGTCCCACTGTCTGCAGCTGGGGTGCAGGGAGCCCTGGAGCCTGTTGACCTTGAATGGTGCATGGCCGTGAGGAGCTTATGGTTAGAGGTTCCATGCTGAAGCATCCTGCCCAGATACAGGCTCACCATCCTCAGCTTCAAGTTCCATGGGTTCAGGGCTTACAGACAGCTTGGAGTTGGATGGACCAGACACCTCTGGCACGTCCTAAGAGAACACTTCTTGAGCATTCTATTTGTGATTCCCCTCTGTCTGGGTGCCACCCCATCACCTGGAGAGGAGGAGCCACCTGGAGTGAGGTCAAGCTCCTTTGTCTCCCCTGTCACTTGGAATGGTTAAAATGATGGAGTGCAGGTCTGTGCGCATTTCTGGCATTTACTGACTGTTCTGCTGGACCTGCCTTTCCATGGTTGTTTCTTCTTCAACCAGTTGTGTCAGTGATGTGCTCATCAAATTGTGGTCTCAAATCTAATCTAGATAAGACAGCCAGTGAGGTGGATGTACCTGAACTGTTGCAGGGTGTAGGAATCGTCTGTATACCCTTTGAAGGGTTTGTGGCTTCTCCCACTGATGCAGAGGAAGAGCTGATGCCCAGACAGCCTGGTGTCTTACAGGTGAAGCTGTGTGTGTGTGTGTGTGTGTGTGTGTGTGTTTGTGTGTGTGTGTGTGTGTCACATGCAATTGAGCATAAGGAGATAAGCAATGGCTTCAGCATCTTAAGAATAAATAAGTTCACAGTGGTGATGGTGGGAGAGCAGCACAGCACAATGTAGGATGCATGGTTAACAGGCCATAGATCCCACATGAACATTCACAGGCCTCTCCCATGTACTCAAGGATTTTCTTCTTGTACGGGGTAAGGAGATGAATGCTTGCCACTCCATCTCCTGTAATGAGATAGAGAGAGGGACTGAGTGACATGATAATGGCTGGAAGAGTTATTTATTGTGTTACAGGTGCGGGAAAGGTGGTCAGGTGTCCCAGGTAAGTGAGTAGGAAATGCAAGGGAAGGTAGTTTGGGGGAAAGGTGTTCATGAGTTATTGAGGGAAAATGTTGCATGAAATAGTGATAGTGTGGTTGGGGGTTATTTCATGCTTTCATAGGAGTAGGCAGTACTGATTAGGTGAGCATTTATCGCCAGTCCCTGGTGGGCCTTTGTGTTGAACTGCCTTATTGAACTGCTGCAGTCCATTTGCTGTAGGTGCCCCTACAATATTGTTAATGATAGAGTTTGACCCAGGATTTTGACCCAGCTGCAAGTAGTCATGGATTTGGAAGGTGTTTTTGATGAGCCTTGGTGAACTTGAGCAATGCACCTAGTTGATGGTACATACTGGTGCTGTCAGTGGTGGGGAGTGACTGTTTATGAATGTGGTGCCAGTTAAGCAATTTAGATTGTCCTGGATGGTGTCAAACATCCTGAGTGTTGTTGGAGTTAAACCCATACAATCAAGTGGAAGTAATTCCATCACACACTTGACTGTATCTGGCCTACAGGCGGGAATGGTGTCAGGATGAATATCTCGCTTGCTGCAAGATTTTTAGCCTCTAAACTACTCTAGCAGCCATGGTACTCATAATTGCTAATCCAGCTCAGTTTCTGTCTAATGGTAATACTCAGGAGATTGATAGTCAGAGATTCAATGATAGTAGTGCCATTGAATGTCAAGGGGCAATAATTAGATTCTCTCTTGTTGGAGATGGTCATTGTCTGCAACACTTCTGTGGCACAAATGTTGCTTGAAACTGGTCAGTTTCCAAATGTGGAGATTGTCCCAGTCTTGCTACATTTGGCCATGGACTGCTTCAGTATCTGAAGAGTTCTGACTGGTGATGAACATCATGTAACCATTGGCACGCATCCCCAATTCTGACCTTATGAAGCAGCTGAAGATAGAGTCATAAAGTTATACAACACAGAAACAGATCCTTTGGTCCAACTTGTCTGTACCAACCAGGCATCCCGATCTGACCTGGTCTAATTTGCCAGCATTTGGCCCATATTCCTCTAAACCCTTACTATAAGTATACCCATCCAAATGCCTTTTAAATGTTGCAATTGTACCAGCCTCCATTTTTTCCTGTCATTCCATACATGCACCACCCTCTGCCTGAAAAGGTTACCCCTCAGGTCCTTTTCAAATCTTTCCCCTCCCACCTTAAATCTGTGCAGCCTAGTTTCAGTCTCTCCTACCCAGAGAAAAAGACCTTGGCTATTTACCCTATCCATGCCCCTTATGATTTAAAAAAACTTTGGTAAACCCTTAGCCTCCAATGATGCATGGTTAAAAGCCCCAGCCTATTAAGCCTCTCCCTATAACTCAAACCCTCCATGCCCAGCAATATCCTTGTAAATCTTCTCTGCACCCTCTCAGCACCCTTCCAATAGCAGGGTGACCCGAACTGTATACAGTATTCTAAAAGTGGCCTCACCAATGTCCTGTACAGTCACAACATGACATCTCAACTCCTATGCACAGTGTTCTGACCAATGAAGGCAAGCATGCCAAATGCCTTCTTCGCCATCCCATCTATCCGTGACCCCACTTTCAAAGAACTATGTACCTGCATCTCTAGGTCTCTTTGTTTGCCAACATTCCCCAGGGCCTCTCCATTAACTGTATAAGTCCTGCCCTGGTTTGCCTGACCAAAATGCAAAACCTCACATTTATCTAAATTAAACTTCTTCTGCCACTCTTTGGCCCCTTAGCCCATCTGATCAAGGTCATATTGTACTCTGAGACATTCTTTTTCACAGTCTACTACACCACCGATTTTGGTGTCAATTGCAAACTTAATAACCATACCTCCTATATTCACATCCAAATCATTTATATGAGTAATGAAAAACAGTGAACCCAGCACCAATCCTTATGGCACACTGCTGATCACAGGCCTCCAGACCAAGAAACAACACTCCACTACCACCTTTTGTCCCGCACCTTCACACCAATTTTATATCCAATAGGCTAGCTCCCCCTGGATCCCATGTGATCTAACCCTATTAACCAGTCTACCATGCGGAATCTTGTCATTTTGCTGCAGTCCAAAAGACAACGCCTTCATCAAACTTCTTTGTCACCTCTTCAAAAATCTCAATCAATTTTGTGAGACATGATTTCCCACACACAAAGCTATGTTGACTATTCCTAACTAGTCATTGCCTTTCCAAATGCATGTATATCCTATCCCTCAGAATCCTTTCCAACAATGTACCCACCACTGACAGAAGGCTCACTGGTCTATAGTTTCCTGGCTTTTCCTTACAGTCTGATTGGAGCAAGGACACTACACGAAGAAACTCCTGCAGAAATGTCCTGGAACTGAGATGACTGACTTTCAACAACAGCAATCAGCTTGTTGTACTAGGCATGGCTTGAACCAGCAGTGACTTTTCTCCCAATTCCCATGGAGTCTAGTTTTGCTAAGGCTCCTTGTTGCCACACTCGTTCAATCATTTGGGCTGTCACTTACCTCTTATTTCTGAAGTTCAGCTTTGTCAATGTTTGAACCAAGATTATAATGAAATCAGGTGCTGAGTGACCCTGCCAGAACTCAAGCTGGGTGTCAATGAGTAGGTTATTGCTGAGCCGGTGCTGCTTGATAGCACTTTTGATCACTCCTTCCATCACTTTACTGATGATTGAGAGTGGATGATGGGTCAGTAATTGGCTGGGTTGGATTTGTCCTTTTTGTGCACAGGATGTGCCTGGGCAAGTTTCCACATTGTCAGGTAGTTGCCAGTGTTGTAATTGTATTGGAACAGCTTGACCAAGGGTGCAGCAAGTTCTAGAGCACAAATCTTCAGTCCATTGCCAAAATATTGTTCTGGCCCATAGGCTTTGCTATAATCAGTACCTTCAACCTTTTCTTATCACGTATGAATCAAAATAACAGAAAACTGGAATCTGTGATGCCTGGGTCCTCTGGACAAGATTGAGATGGATCACTGTTTCAGCACTTCTGGCTGAAGATTATTGCAAATACTTGAGCATTATCTTTTGCACTGAAGTGCTGGGCTCCACCTAATTGAGTATGAGGATATTTGTGGAGACTACTTCTCCAGTGAGTTGTTTAATTGTCCACCATTCACAACTGGATGTGCCAGGACTACAGAGCTTAGATCTGTTTCCATGCTGTACATCTTTATGACTCTATATGATGCGTGGCTTATAGAATTGCTTATCTGTAGCTATTACCTATTGTTTATGCTGTTTAGCACTTTCTCCCGATTGTACAGCTCTTTGCTGCCACATGTGCTGTGTCTGTCCTCAAGGTTTGAGGGTAATGGAATATAAAAAAAGTGATATTTTGCTACAGTTGTGCATGACTTTGGTATAACCACATCTAGAGCACTGTTTGGCCTCTTTATTTATGAAAGGACATGCAATGATTAAAAAATGGAAAAATAAGAGTTTGCAAAGACAAATATAGGTCCATGTCAGGCAGCAACAGAAGGATTTATAATGGGAAATAGAGAAACTAAATAAGTATTTATTTTCCGTCTTCACAAAGGAAGACATTAGAAGTCTCCCCGAAATAATTAAGATCCAATGATCCAGTGAGAAACTGAAATAAATAGCCTTAGTAAAAAAAGTAGTATTGGAGAAATTAATGGGAGTGAAAGTTGACAAAACATCAGGGTCTGATAACTTGTACTATTCTAGAGCATTGAAAGAGATGGCTATTGAGATAATGGATGCATTGGTGACCATTGTTCAAAATTCTACTAATTCTGCAATGGCGCCTGCAGATTGGAAGGTTGTAAATGTATCCCATTGTTTAAGAAAGGAAGGAGGGAGAAAATAAGGATCTCCAGACCTGTACACCTCACTACAGTAATAGGGAAAATATGAATGTATATTATAAATTATATGATCACTGTGTATTTAGAAAATATATGTCTGATTGGGCAAAGTCAGCATGGAACTTTGAAGGGATAATCATGTTTGATTAAAAAAAAGAGTAGGAATAAACTGGGTCGTTCTCACGTTGTGACCAGTAGGGTACCACAAGGATCAGTTGAGTCCCGGCTTTTCACGAACTATATCAGGGATTTGGATGTGGGGACCAACTGTAACAGTTCCAAGTTTGGTAAATAATACAAAAGTTGGTATAATTGAGATTTATGACAAGGGTGCAAAGTGACTGCAATTCTGCAATTTGAGAGGGAGAGGGTACAATCGGAAGTGACAATATTTCTGTTGAATAAAGGGAACTATGGAGCTATGAGGGAGGAGCTGGCCAAAGTTCAATGGTGCAATACCTTAGCAGGGATGACAGTGGAGGAACAATGGTGGATATTTCTGTGTATAATGCAGAAGATGCAGGATCAGTTCATTCCAAAAAGGAAGAAAGATCCTAGGAGGAGGCATGGGTGGCCGTGGCTGATGAGGGAAGTTAAGGAACATATAAAGTTAAAAGAGAAAAAGTATAACATAGCAAAGATAATTGGGAAAAAGGAGGACTGGGAAGCTTTTAAAGAAGAACAGAGGATTACTAAGAAGGAAATGCGCAGAGAAAAAAATGAGGTACGAAGGTAAACTGGCCAAAAATATAAAGGAGGATAGTAAAAGTTTTTTTAGGTATGTGAAAGGCAAAAAAATGGTTAAGACTAAAATTGGGCCCTTGAAGACAGAAACAGGGGAATATATTACAGGGAACAAAGAAACAGCAGAAGAATTGAATTGGTACTTCCGATCTGTGTTCACTGGGGAAGACACAGTGGCTGAAGGACCTGAACTTAAGGGAATTTATATTTGCCAGGAATTAGTGTTGGAGAGACTGTTAGGTCTGGAGGTTGATAAGTCCCCGGGGGCTGATGGTCTACATTCCAGGGTACTGAAGGAGGTGGCTCGAGAAATCGTGGATGCGTTGGTGATTATTTTCCAGAGTTCGATAGATTCGGGATCAGTTCCTGCGGATTGGAGGGTGGCTAATATTGTACCACTTTTTAAGAAAGGTGGGAGAGAGAAAGCAGGAAATTATAGACCAGTTAGTCTGACCTCAGTGGTGGGAAAGATGCTGGAGTCTGTTATAAAGGACTCCCAGGTAAATAGTGCTGTGACGAAGGCATATGGCGTACTGGGCTTTATTGGTAGAGGAATTGAGTTCCGGAGTCCTGAGGTCATGTTGCAGTTGTATAAGACTCTGGTGCGGCCTCATCTAGAGTATTGTGTGCAGTTTTGGTCGCCATACTATAGGAAGGATGTGGAGGCACTGGAACGGGTGCAGAGGAAGTTTACCAGGATGTTGCCTGGCATGGAAGGAAGATCGTATGAGGAAAGGCTGAGGCACTTGGGGCTGTTCTCATTGGAGAAAACAAGGTTTAGGGGAGATTTGATAGAGGTGTACAAGATGATTAGGGGTTTAGATAGGGTTGACAGTGAGAACCTTTTTCCGCGTATGGAGTCAGCTGTTACTAGGGGACACAGCTTTAAATTAAGGGGAGGTTGGTATAGGACAGAGGTTAGGGGTAGATTCTTTGCTCAGCGGGTTGTGAGTTCATGGAATGCCCTGCCAGTATCAGTGGTGGACTCTCCCTCTTTATGGTCATTCAAGCGGGCATTGGATAAGCATATGGAGGTTATTGGGCTAGTGTAGGTTAGTAGGCTTCGGTCAGTGCAACATCAAGGGCCGAAGGGCCTGTACTGCGCTGTATTTTTCTATGTTCTATGTTCTATAAATTACGACACATCTGGATAGTAGTAACAGAATAGGTTAGAGTCAGCATGGATTTATGAAGGGGAAATCATGCTTGACTAATCTTCTGGAATTTTTTGAGGATGTAACTCTGAAGATGGATGAGGGAGATCCAGTAGATGTAGTGTACCTGGACTTTCAGAAAGCTTTTGATAAAGTCCCACATAGGAGGTTAGTGAGCAAAATTAGGGCGCATGGTGTTGGGGACAGGGTACTAACTTGGATTGAAAGTTGGTTGGCTGATAGGAAACAAAGGGTAGTGATAAATGGCTCCATTTCGGAATGGCAGGCAGTGACCAGTGGGGTACCGCAGGGATCAGTACTGGGACCGCAGCTTTTTACAATATATGTTAATGATATAGAAGATGGTATTAGTAATAACATTAGCAAATTTGCTGATGATACTAAGCTGGGTGGCAGGGTGAAATGTGAGGAGGATGTTGGGAGATTACAGGGTGACCTGGACAGGTTAGGTGAGTGGTCAGATGCATGGCAGATGCAGTTTAATGTGGATAAATGTATGGTTATCCACTTTGGTGGCAAGAACAGGAAGGCAGATTACTACCTAAATGGAATCAATTTAGGTAAAGGGGCAGTACAAAGAGATCTGGGTGTTCTTGTACACCAGTCAATGAAGGTAAGCATGCAGGTACAGCAGGTAGTGAAGAAGGTTAAAAGCATGCTGGCCTTCATAACAAGAGGGATTGAGTATAAAAGCTAAGAGGTTCTTCTGCAGCTGTACAAGGCCTTGGTGAGACCACACCTGGAGTACTGTGTGCAGTTCTAGTCTCCAAATTTGAGGAAAGACATTCTGGCTATTGAGGGAGTGCAGTGTAGGTTCACGAGGTCAATTCCTAGAATGGCAGGACTACCTTATGCTGAAAGACTGGAGCGACTGGGCTTGTATACCCTTGAGTTTAGAAGACTGAGAGGGGATCTGATTGAGACATATAAGATTATTAAAGGATTGGACACTCTGGAGGCAGGAAACATGTTTCCGCTGATGGGTGAGTGCCGAACCAGAGGACACAGCTTAAGAATATGGCGTAGATCATTTAGGACAGAGATGAGGAGAAATTTCTTCACCCAGAGAGTGGTGGGTGTGTGGAATACTCTGCCCCAGAGGGCAGTGGAGGCCTAGTCTCTGGATTCATTTAAGAAAGAGTTGGATAGAGCTCTCAAGGATAGTGGAATCAAGGGTTATGGAGATAAGGTAGGAACAGGATACTGATTAAGGATGATCAGCCATGATCATTTAGAATGGTGATGCAGGCTCGAAGGGCAGAATGGCCTACTCCTGCACCTATTGTCTATTGACTTGTGGGCATTTACAAAGACTGAGTGAGTGCTTGAGCAAGGTAATATAATGTGCTTTAGCATGAAGATATCCAACTCGGTAGGGGGAATGCAGAGTATTTCTTGGCAACAGCCGCAACATGACCTTCCAACTCCAGTACTCAATGTTCTGACCAATAAAGGAAAGCATACCAAACGCCTTCTTCACTACCCTATCTACCTGTGACTCTACTTTCAAGGAACTATAAACCTGCACTCTAAGGTCTCTTTGTTCAGCAACACTCCCTTAGACCTTAAAATTATGTGTATAAGTCCTGCTAAGGTTTGCTTTCCCAAAATGCAGCACCTCGCATTTATCTAAATTAAACTCAATCTGCCATTCCTCAGCCCATTTGCCCATCTGATCAAGATCCCATTGTAATCTGAGGTAACCTTCTTCGCTGTCCACTACATCTCCAATTTTGGTGTCATCTGCAAACTTACTAACTATAACTCTTATGCTCACATCGAAATCATGAAAAGTAGTGGACCCAGCACTGATCCTTGTGGCACTCCACTGGTCACAGGCCTCCACCACCACCCTCTTGTCCCCTTTGTAAGGAAGGGTACTTGCCATCGGGGAATGCATCAGAGGTTCACCAGACAGGTTTCTGGGAAAGCAGGACAGACCATTGAGGAGCAATTGAGGAGATTGGGTTTGTATTCTCTGGCCTTACTAGCCATGGTTAATCTTGAGTTGAGAGTGTGTTGCTGGAAAAGCACAGCAGGTCAGGCAGCATCCGAGGAGCAGGAAAATCGACGTTTCGGGCCAGCGCCCTTCATCAGGAAACTCTGAACTCTGATCTCCAGCATCTGAAGACCTCACTGTCTCCATGGTTAATCTTGAACCTATGAAGTAATTTACTTTAAATTAGACCTTTTGAAAGAAGAGACTATTATGAAAATAATAACAAAATAACCATGATTGAAGATTATGGGGTGGTGTGTGCAGATGGTCAGAATAAGGAGGTGGCAACTAAAGTAGCTAGCTGTTGGAACTAATCATGGACTTAGAAACCTATGCACACTCCGACCTGCTGTTGGAAGTGATGACTGGGGGCAGGGTGTGATGGTTTCATGAAGTGGTTTGTCTTGCAGAAAAACAATTGTAGATTGTCATTGCTCTCTATGTTTTGTCAGAGGATTTGGCTATTGGAAAAAAAGTCCATGACAATGCTCAAATTGACTACAGACCCATGCACTAAATATTCTCACGCCAAACATCATTTAGTGTGTGAAAATGGGAACTGCCTTGGTTTGGCAGCAAATTGATTAGTGTGGATTAGGGCTTCCAAGGTCTGAAGAAACAGATCAATAAGTTGAAAATCCTGGAAAGATATAAAATTATATATTTAACCATTTAATTCTTGCAAAGAGCCTATATTTTATCAGCTTGAATTTATAAAGACCTGTGCAATTCTGCTCTAAGTGTGTACACCATTATTTTGCCTCGTCAAACAGCAATGGGAAGCTTAATGTAAGACGGGGGTCTACAAGCCATGCATCTCTGGAACTAAGTACAAAATCAAACTCGTGGATAACATCCTATCCTAGACCGCAGCATTTATTTTTCATGAAAGACAAAAAGAAAATCCTTGAAGAGTGAAATTAATTGAAACTGCACAAATGATGCCAATTTCAACCAATTTGTTTCAACTTTAATTTTGCAGCAGAAAGCAAATTGAGGTTTCGCTTTTTAACAATACA
The DNA here is from genome assembly GCF_020745735.1 of Hemiscyllium ocellatum. NCBI lineage: Eukaryota > Metazoa > Chordata > Chondrichthyes > Orectolobiformes > Hemiscylliidae > Hemiscyllium > Hemiscyllium ocellatum. Next base: position 35,880,942 of record NC_083402.1, on the reverse strand, counting down.
AATGGAAAGGGTGGCAGAGAACAAATATTCATTGATCCATAACTAGAAAGAGATTTTTAATCATGCATAATAGAAGAGTTCAATGTTGTCCAGATACCAGTTGATAAAGACAGTCTCAGGAAGTCATGTCCAACAGTGGAGAACTTTGACACACATTCTAACTACTGACTGATCTTCAAATAGTCATGTCATAGAGTCATCGAGATGTACAGCATGGAAACAGAGCCTTCAGTCCAACTCATTCATGCCAACTAGATATCTTAAATTAATCTAGTCCCATATCCCTCTAAATCCTTCCTGTTCAAATACCCATCCAGCTGCCTTTTAAATGTTGTAATTATACTGGTCTCCACCACTTCCTCTGACAACTCATTCCATACAAGTACCAAAATATTCCAAAAGTGGCCAAACCAATGTTCTGTGCAGCCATATGGTGAGTGATCTTTAACCCCCTCTGATATTCTGGCAAAAGCTCATGACTTGGAATTATAACTTTATTTCTGTTTCTGCAAATGCTGTTAGGCCTTGTGTGAGTATTTCTAACAATTTTTATTTTTCTTCAGATTTTCAGTATTTGCAGCATTTTGCTTTCATCTTGCAGCCAGATCTAGAAATTACAATGAAGAATATGAATTTCAAATTCAGGTTGCTGCAGATAGACTGGGGCTCCAAGATCTGGTCACCAGCACTGAACAGCCTTACAAAGGAATTGTATGGACAAATATTGCCATTTACCATCCTAATTAATTATAAATGGTATTTGTACGTGTATTGGTTTAACCCAATCATCTTATCTTTGAACATTTTCCCAGAGATATCCTTGAAACGTATATTTTGCATACAATTTTCTCTGCAATGTCAAGGTTCAGCTTCAATGATGTGATGTATGTCTATAGCCACTGTCTCTCGAGTAAATTCCCTGACCTTTCATGTCATTTGTAGAGCACTTCATGCATCAAGAATACTATGCAAAACATCTGTTGCCAGATTATCTTTGGTCAGCAGTTTTAAAGCATGAAACACAAAAGGATAGAGATACCAATAACAACTTAGAACATTTAGGATTCTATGACAGTTCAAATCAACACAGCATTATGTTTTTATCCGAGAAACAGCATTGATTTTCAATTGGAGATATTGAATACCAGTTGAAGTAATTTTAACTTTAAATCTTGATTTGGATTTGGGACATTTGCACAGAATTTACATTCTTACATATGTCAGACCTTCCATTGCTCCCAGCTGTGATTTCTCACATTCTCAGAATTTAGGAGCGTAAAGGCTTTGTATTTACAAATTGTATGTAAAGCTCAGTTTTAAACACGTTTGTTTGAAATAATTGTTTAGTAATATAGAACTTATACATTGTTCAATGGAGCTTAGAAGGATGAGAGACTGGTATCTTACAGAATACCATAGGCGTGGGAACATAGATGTGGAGAATATATGGACTAGGCCAGACCACTCAAAATATTCTTAAGCAGGCAGCCCAGACCATAACTTTGCAATTGTTTTGGTAAGTTACCTGGATTAAGTTAGCGAGGTTAACTACCAGATTTAAAACAGACAAAAGATTTATTCCTAAAATTACACAATGAAACATGAGGAACAGAATAAAGAACCCCTACAGAACTCAGTCTAATCAACCTAGACTTAAGTATGTTGTTCCGAATATACACAACAATCCCAATAAGCAAAGGACAAAAAAAGGTCAGATGGTTATAGGTTGAAGTTGAAGGGCAGAAGAGAGAGTATCTACACAGCTCACTGTTGAACTCCCAACCAATTCTGGACTGAACTAAACTGCTCAGCTCAGCTAGTGAGCTGACCACTCCTCTTTCTTTATACAGGCCTCATCTAAAACATGACCACTTTGGTATGAAGTCTCATCTGTTTACATATAAACATAAGGCCTCTCAAAATCCTTTTCATCTCTGTACCAAACCAGTCTGATCAGATTCTGGATTAGTTGTGCTGGAAGAGCACAGCAGTTCAGGCAGCATCCAAGGAGCAGTGAAATTGATGTTTCGGGCAAAAGCCCTTCATCAGGAATAAAGGCAGAGAGCCTAAAGCGTGGAGAGATAAGCTAGAGGGGGGTGGGGAGAAAGTAGCATAGAGTTTTACCAGTCTGATCAGAGCTTGGCCTGGTTTAATACCGTCTGAAAAAAAATCAAGGATAGTGTATCCTTGAGCCAAGGAACAGCTTTTAGGAAAAAAAAGGACTAGCTTTGTGACAAGAAGATGTTTCCACTATTAGGAGAGAATATGACCCAAGGACGCAGTCTCTGAGTGCAGGCTTGTTAGAATTGAGATGAGAAGGAATTTTTTTCAGCCAGAAGGTAGTGAATCTGTGGAACTCATTGCTGCAGAAGGGCAATGGAGACTAAGTAATTGAGTATCTTTAAGATAGAGATTTATTGGTTCATGATTAGGAAAGAGATCAATGGTTACGAGGAGAATGCAGGAGAGTGTGATTCAGAAATATATCGGCCACGATCGAATGGTGTATCAGACTCAGTGGGCTGAATGACCTAATTCTGCTCCTGTACCTTATGGAGTATAACTCAGAATTTTTCATCTTGCACCCTTCAGGACTAAGAATACAAGAAACTGATCTGAAAAAAATGGAACACCAATTCATACATCATGAGAAGAGGCTGCTGATTGATTGGGCCATCATTCATACATTAAGGACAAAAGGATAACTAGGGAGAGAAAATGACCCCTCTTAGATCATCAAGGCAGCCTTTGTGTGGAGAAGCAGGAGATGGGGGAGACACTAAACAAGTATTTTGCACCAGTGTTTACTCTTGACAAGGATAACGAAGATATAGAATGTAGGATAATAGATTGTGACATCTTGAAAAATATCCATATTACAGAGAAGGAAGTGCAGATGTCTTGAAAGACATAAAAAGTGGATAAATACTCAGGACTTGATCATGTGTACCCTAGAACTCTGTGGGAAGCTAGGGAAGTAATTGCTGGGCCTCTTGCTGAGATATCTGTATCATCGATAGTCACATGTGAGGTGCCTGAAGACTGAAGGTTGGCTAACATGGTGCCACTATTTAAGAAATGTGTTAAGGACAAGATGGGGAACTATAGAACAGTGAGCCTGATGTTGGTGGTGGGCACGTTGTTGGAGTGAATCTTGAGGGACAGGATGATAATAATAATAGCCATTATTATTTAGGATAATTTTGAAAAACCCATCTCAGCATCAATGAATAGGGTCCTATTTTCAAGATGGTCAATAAGATTTTTACTACATGGAATCCTACACATGAATTGACCAGTGGATGTTCGTTTTTGGTAGATAGCAGTAGAGAATACATTGGCAGATTTGATGATAAAAGAAAGCTTGCTGATTGGATCATTTCAATGGTAAATTTGAGCACAGAATGGAGTTTATTAAATGTATGAACAAATTCTTTGTTGCAGCAACAAATTCAAATATTGCTAATTTTCAGATTCAAAACACGATCACTTCCAGAAGACTAGGTTACAAGAAATGTTTAAATAACGTTTTGTTTTCTTTTGAAAATAAACTGCTAAGAACCATTCTGAAAGACATCAATGTTGAACAGACTGAATGAGAAGACCAAGAAGACTAAGTTGCACTAGTTTTATGGCAGTCATAGTTGAACAAAGGCAAATGTTATCATTATGTTGCAGATAAGTAAAAAAGTAACTCACCACTCCAAAAAGAAAGAATGTTAACATAAAGTCTCTGACATTTGGAAGCTTCACAGGCAATTACTTTTTGAAGTATAATTACTGTTGAATTGTACAGGAACACAGCAACCAATCTGCACAAAACAAGGTCCCATAAACAATAATGAGATAAATCACCAATCTCTGTTTTGCTTGTTGAGGGTTTAATATTAATCAAGAAGCAAGGAGAACTCACTTCACCTTGTTTTTTGAGTAATGCCATCGGATTCATTCCATCCATCTGAGAGGGCAGATAGGATATTGGTCCAAATGCTTCATCTGAAGTCCTGAACCTCCAACAGCTGACTGGCAGCTTGGGTATGTGTTTCGATCTCTGGAATGAGGTTCAATTCATTACAATTTACGTCTGAAATGAGGAAGAATTTCTTCTCTGAGAGGATTATGAGCCTTTGAAACTTCATACCACAGAGAGTTGTGAGGCAGTTCTTGCATACATTTAAGGCTAAGATAGACAGATTTTTGATCAGTTGGGGAATCAAGAGTTATAGGGAACTGCAGGCAAGTAGGCGTGAGGAATGTTGGATCAGTCATGGTCCTATTGAATAATAGAGCAGGTTTGAGGGGCTGAATGGCCTCCTCCTATTCCTATAGCTTATAGATAAAAATAGTTTGAAGCAAAAATGTATATTCTTGTATGTTCAAGTAAACGCTTAAATGTCTTATGGATTCAGGTTTCCCTCCAAAGCTCCATAAATAAAAGTTTCAACTGTCATTCCAGTGAAGTAATGATCTGCACTGTCAGACAGTGCTTTTGCATCCCATGTTAAACTGAAAGTCATTGGGGCACATCTATTCTTTCAAATGGATGTAGGCAACTCCATATTATTGTACTGAAGAGGAGCAGAGAATTTATCCTTGGTCTCCTGGGCAATATTTATCAATCAACATCACAAGGAGATCCAAGATGGCGGCGACTCAGCAAGTCTGAGTTTACAGAGCTCTTCCCAAAACCTGGGTAAAGTGAGTTACTCACCCCCACCACACTTACCAAACCACCCAAAAACATTTTCTAACCTTAACTAGCTGTTTACTATTAAGCGGATAATGAGTAAACCAAAGGGATCCCGCAGCTCTCAGAAAACAAAGACCCCTCCCCCACCCTCCTCTCCTCCTCCGGCTGCAGCTGATGTAAAAACAGGCCTTGAAGAGATGATTGCCAGGCTGGAAACGACACTCGTCAATTTCATCGCAGAATCCAGACAGAGATGGAATGCATTCGAAGAAAAGCTACAAAAGTACAGCCAGGCTCTCGAGGAATTACAGGGCCGAGTGAAGGGGGCGGAGCTAAAGGCCACGACCTCCGAGGCTGCAGCACAAACAGCTGCAGAACAGGTGCGAGCTCTGGAGCAGAGAGTCCGGGCCTTTGAAATCTACATGGATGACCTGGATAATAGAAATCGGAGAAAGAATATCCGTCTTCTGGGCCTCCCTGAACAAGAAGAGAAGGGACAGTTAGTAGTATTTCTGGAGCGATGGTTGCCCCAGCTTTTAAACCTGGGGGCTGAAACTGACCGGGTAAGGGTGGAGTGGGCCTACCGGGTCGCAGCACGCGGATCTGGCCCAAACCAGCGCCCACGCCCGGTCCTGTTCCGGCTGCAGAGTTATAGGGAGAGGCAGATACTCCTGGATGCCTCCAGAAATCTTGGAAAGGATCCTAAAGCTATGATCCATGAAGGATCCAAGATTATGTTATTTCAGGACTTCTCCCCGGCTTTGGCACGAAGGAGGAAGGCGTTTGATGAGGTGAAGAAATGTCTAAGGAACTTAAATATTCAATACACCTTACGCTACCCAGCGACGTTATGCTTTACCCACGAAGGATCCGAGTATAATTTTAGATCACCAGAAGAGGCTAAGGAACTTTTAGACTCGTTTAAATAAATCGTAAGAGACAATTTATGTTGGCTTGCCTCTTCCACACTCCGTGGGGAGAAATGGATACTTTACTCTACTTTACTTTTGCTTCTGGGAGCAGGGTTGTCTTCCCTTGCTATTTTATGTTATTATACTTAACTGTAATTTGTTGGAGTTGTAATTTTATAGTTATGTGTGTTTGTATGTGGCATTGATGCTATCAGATATACTCAGGTATGGGTGGGGAGGGGTGGGGGTGGGGCGCTCACTGTTAACTCTAGCTCGGTATTATATCTAAATCCTATTAAGGAGCGCCCGGGTCAAGGGTGGGACACTGTTTGGGAGAGGATATGGTGGACCTTTAGAAAGGAAGTAAGGCCCCCTGAGAATAAGGGGGAGGATCTCCATTCAAACATGTTTTATTTTTTTTGTTCTTATTGTTTGGAAATAGTTTCCTTTTTATTATACTGTTATGAGTGTATTAGAGAACATTTTCTCTTGTTTGAAGGATGTAAGTGACTCAACTATACACTCTGGATAATTGTGGATTAGATTAGTAGTTAACTGAGTTTCATTGTTTTTCTTTCTTCTTTAGTATCATTCCTTTGAATTTTGATGATTATATATTTAAGATCTATTTTTATATTAATGTTTGTGCTTGAAAGTTCTGTTTATTTTTGTAAATCTGTCAAAATATTAAATTTCTAATAAAAATATCTTTAAAAAAAATCACAAAAATTATAGTATCGGGTCATTATCATATTGCTGTTTATTTTGGAGGCTTGTTATATACAAATTAGTAACTAAGTTTCCTACATTACTGCACTAACTACAGTTCAAAAGTATATCACAGATTATTTGGAATGTCCCAAGGTCCTGAAAGGAAGCAAATGCCTACAAGTCTTTCTAGTATCTTCATGTACATAACTAGTTGGAGGCACATTCTCAATGTGTCTGCATGGGTTTCCTCCCACTGTCCAAAAATGTGCAGGTCAGGTGAATTGGCAATGATAAATTGCCTGTAGTGTTGGGTGAAGGGGTAAATTTAGGGGATGGGTCTGGGTGGGTGGGTTGCTCTTCGGAGGGTCGGTGTGGATTTGTTGGGCCAAAGGGCTTATTTCCACACTGTAAATAATCTAAAGTGTCTGGGGATTAGCCATGGAAAATGCAGGGTTACATGGATATATGATAAGGGGGTGCATCTGGGTGAGATGACTTTGGAGAATTGGTGTGGACTTGATGGGCTGAATGGGTGGCTTCCATTCTGTAGGGATTCTGTGATTCTATGATTTAATTATGCATAACATAGTAAATCATAGAAAATACTTGGCTATGATTTTTCCCTGCTAGAGATAGTGTCTATATATGTTTGATGATGGTTGCGAGTAGGAAATGACGTCTTTTAATTTGTACAGGAAAACAATGAAGGCAGCTTTCGCCATATTGCCTGATGTCATCAAAAAATATCATGAATTTCACAAAAATGTCATTTTAAACAGGCATTTGGAGGTAGAGCCATGGAATATTGATGAAAAGCTACAGATGCTGACCGTTAATTGGTTTGCTATGTTTAGGTTCGTTTGAATTGAGTGAAGGAAAGACTGCAATCATATCTGCTATTTATTCTGAGTTGATACCCCAGTGCTTGAGTTCCATTTGGTAGTGCACCGTCTCACTGTTCATCATTACACTGCTTTGACCTACATGTAGGCGAAGGACAGGCAACACAATGGAGCTCGTTTGATGCAATCTGTCTTTCAGTCAGGGAGGCATACATGCATGAGGTATAGCAGAATTTAGAGGGGCAGCAAGGTTGTTCAGAGGAAGTCAAACAGTGTATGAACATATGTTCAAAATAAGCAGTGCAGTAAAATGTTTTAACTATTGGCAGATGGTAGAGAATTTTATTTTCAATTTTAGTGGTTGTTTTTCAGAACTGCTGAATTTTCTTTGTTATATATTTTAATTGCAAGTGCATGTTGAGAGTCGGTTGAGATATCAATATTGTTTTTAAAAGGATTTGGAGGGTGGGAGGGGAAATGAGCTTCAAGACTGTAAAAAGTGTCAAGATGTGTTTTACCATGAAGAAGATATTATTGCAGAGCTGTTTCAGCTATACAGCAGCTGGAATGTGCATTTCTCATTGTTGGGGTTCAACAAACAAGAACCACCCAAGACCCAAAAGTACGTGATTAAATCCCATTTTTAAGAAACGTTGGTGACTTCTTGAACTTCCTGAATATCATTTGTACTTGCATAAAGTTGATTTGAAATGTTAGCAAACACAGACTGAAATGCTTACATTTTCACCATTGAAAACATTTATGTATATCATGGAGGTTAAAAAATATAATTCAGGTACTTTTGGGAGGTGGTAAAGCAGTCTTAACACAATTCCCATCTCCTTTCTGATAATAGGTGTTAATAACATAAGTGCTCAGGGATTCCTTCCATACTATGGGAATGTTTAGAATGGCAATCTCCATTCACACACAGTTCTCAACAAGGCCTGCACCTCAATTGCTTGCCCTTGATACCTCTTTTTTCTTGCTTTTGATCTATAGTTTTGAGACTTATTTCATTTCATTCCATGGTCAATGTAATAATTTTACAGTTGATCTATTTTTCACTTTTTGAATAATTGGCCATATTTTCCCTCTGTCCTGTCTTTCAATATCTTCTAGTTCTGATGAAAAGTTAGACCTGAATTTTCATCTTCTGCAGTTCTCTGATTGAAGACTGGTCTGACCCATTGTACTGCAATCTCCACCAGTGGTAGGGCAAGGAGACAGAGCTTACATTCACCTCAGCTGTTGTCACCAATCTGATCCCCAACAGTCACCTAGCCAACAGAACCTCCTAATGAGGGTAAGCTGTGGCAGAGCCACACACCTTTACATGCATGTTGTGGTCATAATCTATTGGTAGTGACAGTAGAAGACCCAAGTTTCCTTATGTCACATACCTCACCAGAATTCTCTCCCATTTTTACCACCTTTTATATTGAAAGGAATTGCAAATTGGCTCTCAGCCTGTTTGACCACATTATGAACATACTTTCCATGATCATTATTAGATCCTAAGGCAGGACTTGAACCAAGAGTTTCTGACTCAAGAGCAGGGACTATGCCACAGCACCACATGAGTTCCTACCAGCATACCTGTAATGTTAACCTATTTTCCTCTTTCTGCAGATGTTGCCTGACCTGATGAGCATTTTGAGCTTTTTCTATTTCCTTCAAATGTTCAGCAGTGCAGTTTTATCCTTTCAGTTTGCTGTTGGGCCCTGGGAGCTGCAGAAACATGGCCAGGATATATTATCCTGAAGTTATTCCTTTCGCATCACGGAGAAAGTAACTGAAAACTGTATGCATTTAAAAACTCACCACAGTCACAAATGATTCACCCTGTAGAAGATGATCTGCTGGTTATCTGTTTTCCAATGGCCTTGTTAATGTTAACTAGAAAATCATTGATAGTGGCGTTGGGTTTGGAAATATAAAAATTAAGGCAGCTTCAGAAAGATCCACAGAACCTTTCTTTAAACATATGGCTCTGTGAGGCTATGCAATCACTGTTCATGGTTAGTGATGAAACAATAATTTTAAAAAAACAAAGCTTAAGAAACAGTGAAAAGGTTGTTGAATGAACAGTTAATAAATTAATGTGACCACCTTGGGTAAAAATAAAGTCACCCGAGTGCTGTTGGAGGGTAGGGGATTGGTTTAGCTCAGCTGGCTCGAAAAGCAATGTGATACTAACACTCCATTTCCATCACTGGCTGAGGTTACCATGAAGGACTCAACATGTCCCCTTGCCTGAGGTGTGGTGACCCTCAGGTTAAAACACGACCAGTTGTCTTTCCCTATGTCTGACAACGCCATGGCAATTTAGGTGGACCATAGGACTGCTCTCTCATTAGAGAGAGGGAGAGGCAATTGGTCGTGATTTAACCTTCGGGTTATCATGGGTACAGGATTTTGCACCGCTCTATGACTGTGTCTTGAGTCGCCTTTCCCATGTAATTCCATTTGTAATTCTTGGAATACAGAAACATTTTGATACTAACCCACCCATGACCTTTTCCCATATACCAAAGCAGTGTTGACCCTAGGGTTGGCGTTTCAGAACCTGCTTTATTCATTGGGGAAAGCCCCAATGTCCAGGGTTTAAATTTGCCACAACTGTATTGTAGGTGCTCAGAGGTAAAAACTTAACCTTTGACTGGGGCCACGGCTCATTTCGACCTTGAGCAAGTCCCGGTCCCCCACCCCCTTTCTCCGGTCTCTGCAAAATGGACAGCGGCCACCAGCTGCTGTGACACTCGGTGATTTGCTGCTGCCGATACCAGCTTTGTTCGCACATTAATCCAGTGACAATTAGGTGCCAGCAAGCGGTGGAGTTTGCCTTGGGCTGTGCGCTTGAAGCCCTAATCAGGAGTGTAAACTCTGCTATATTTCAATTTGCAGAATCGCTCTTCCGCTCAGCGGCCCGCGGCACTGCGATAAATAAATCGCCTATTTACTTCATCGCTACACTTAAACATCCAACGCACTTACCAACATCCCCCTAATCATAGGCAACAGTTAAACCCGGGCATAAATCAGCCCTTTCTGTTGAATGATTAGTGAAGCCATTTTCCTAACACTTGACAAGAAAAAAGGATTTTTGCTAATCCTAGTTTTCTACATCTGCACGGGTATCATACGTGGTTACCAATCATCCCAGGGCAACAAACACAGCAGGATCAGTGAAATCAGTAAGTTTAAAAACCGCATGTGTGTCCTCTCCGCCCATGTACAGCTCGGGCAACGTACCACAAACTAACATTGGCGCTGCCGCCAAAATTTTGAAAAGGGGACAGTTTTAAAACAAAAACAAAAATGGATTGGAAGAAAAAGATAGCAGACTGTGAAGCAGGTGGAAATAAAGAGAGCGAAATAGCATCAAAAATGCACGTCACATTTTTATTGGAATATTTTGGGGATTAAATAATTCATGCAAAATGCACTTTCCAAACCTCGCTGAAGCAAGGAAAGTCAATTTGTAGTCGACAAGTCGTTTATAATCTGTGAATCAATAGAAAACCCTGTGGATGATAACAATGAACGTAAATGACTCCATAAACATCCATTAGGCAGCCCAGTGACAAACAGGCAGAAGTACTAGAAAGTCCACTCTTGTTTGGCGGAGGCTGATATAAAACTGCTCAGGGCAGTCTATGGTGAACATAAATTGCACAGCCAAGAAAATAGCGGGTTTATGTATTGGAGATGCTATGTAGTTGAACGCATACTATGTAATTTGAAATCTGGGCGCAAATCTGATAAGTACCCATCTGTCAATTCATATATTGTCTTTTTAGAATCCGGATTACATCAGGATCTGCAGAGTGACGTGAATGGGGTGACATGTTGGGGAGACTGAGCACTTTGCAATAAAGCCCGCACTATAGCTCAGTAAGTGCCTCAATAATCAAGAGACTAAAATGTGATTTTATTGCTTCAATTTACGGCCATCATAATCTGTAATGCAAGTGCCTCACAAGAGACCGGGGCTCATTAATGTAAAAGGCTGCATTTTGAAAAATTACAACTGGAGGAAAATAAATGCCTGGAACAACGTTCATACATTCACGGCCCATGATGGGAAAACAAACAAGAAGTTTGAAAACAGCAGCATTGTGGTTATAAAGCAGAGGGTTAGTGCGAGTTAATGTCTGATATGTTAATCGCCATTCTCCAGACTGCGAGCATTGCTTTGGGTAAAAAGCGGTTGCTGAACACTCCAATGATGTACGGCATCATTTATTGAAACACAAAATGTATCCTCATGTTACAAACAGCAGTAAAATCTACACCCATCTATTTTGTCTGAAAGGCGCATTTTAATGACTTACTTCCAGTGCATCAATAAATTACAATTGGCAGTATCACTCGACTCTAATTTACACGTTATATAATGAATAAAATAGTCAAAGTGGCACGTGGAAGTATAAAGACAAGGACTGTTTTACAATTTCCCCCTTTTTATTCATTCTTTTAGATCGTGTAGACAAGTCAATCATCCAACCCTTGGGTTTCTTGACCTGTCTTCAGTAGTTCTAATCTAAAACGGGGTGGATTTAAGTGAAGTACTGCACATAATCTCTATTGAAACATTTCCTTATGACAACTACTTACAGACCCTGCCAATTAAAGGCGAGTCGGTTTCCATTGCCGGTGTACAATCAGAACTCACTAGGGACAGCGTGTAAACAAAGAAATGGTTTAACGCGTTTCATTTTCAATAGTGCCAATCGGCCACGATTTCCTTTTAATTCTTAGACAGATCTCAGGTGGAATTACACGGATTAAAGGAGGGAGCAAATGAGGCGAGTGTATAAAATGACAGAGAGAAAAAAAACCCCTGCTTGTTCCGTACTCTGAAAATGAGATGCACATTTAAATCTGATCCATTCACCGCCTGTGGCCACAACCATGTACCTGCCTGCTTAGCCCAAGGGTTAATTAATTGAGGCTTCAGAGGACTATTGGAAGAGCATTATTGCATTTGATACTCTACATCTGTGATTTAAAGCTCTTTCAGCCCCTGTCCACAAGGGAGAATTCTTAACAAGGAAATTAGCATTCAGCTTAGAGTATGGCACTGAAGCAGTGAAAGGATAGAAATATTAATGATGCTAGTGTACCACCCAGCCTCATAAATCCTGACCCCTTCTCAGCACAGCTACACTAACCAGATAGCCCAGGGGAAATGTACACATGGGGCACTTTTTAATAAATATTCTGATTTAAAAAGGAAATTGAACTTGTAGATAAGCAGGTATATATTTATACATTTTATGGAGAACCAGAAGAAAGCCCACCCTGTACAATCTATCCCAGAGGAGACAATGGAAGCCATTGGGGTGACACATCAATATTTGCACTGGTTAGGGAGTGAATTCAATGAGGGTGTCAAATGTCTGCCAATGACTTCGGTCAGAAATACCTTTCACAAACTAAAGCATTCCAGATAGAAATTGTATGTTTCAATCTTACAAACAAAACATGCAAACACAAGAATTACTAGCAGGAATAGGTCACCTGGTGTCCTGAGTTTGTTTCATCATTCAATAAGCTGATCTGATTACTCTAAGTTCCTACCTACCCCAGATAACCTTTCTCCCCTTAAACAAAAAGAAAATCAAATAATTATGGATGCTGGATATCAGAAACAAAAACAGAAATTGCTGGGAAAACTCAGCAGGCCGAGCAGCATCTGTGGAGAGAAAGCAGAGCTAATGCTTTGGTTCAGTGACCCTTCATCAGAATTATGTGAAAATACTCAAAGAATCTGCTTCCACCACTTTTTGAGCAAAAATTCCAAGGTCACACAATTATTGTGAAAACAAAATGTCTTCACCACTGTATTAAATTAAGCAATAATTCCCAGTATAGATTCTCCCCCAAGGGAAACATCGTTTCCACATCCAGATAGTCAAGACCCCGTAGGATCTTATATGTTGCAAACAAGTTTTGACTTGTTGTTTTAAAGTCCAGTAGATGCAAACCTAGTCCAACCAACCTTTGCTAGGAAGATAACCCAACCATTCCAGGTTTGAGTCTAATAAATCTTCTCTGAACTAATCCTAATACATTTATATCTTTCCTTAAATCAGGATCAAGATTGTTTACAATACTTTTGATACACACAGGTCCTGTAATATTGAACCAAAACCTCCCTACTTTTGTATTCAGTTCAACTTGCATTGAATAACAATATTCCATTTGCTTTTCTAATTACTTGCTGTACCTGCATACTAAACTTTTCCGATTCATATAATCGGACATCTTGATCCCTCTGCATCTTAGAGCTATGCAATCTCTCACCTTTAAGATAATTCTTTAAATGAATCTTTATATTCTCCTTGCAAAAATAGACAAATTCACATTTACCCATGTCGTACTCCATTTTCCAGATTTTTGTCCATTCACTTAGCTATTCTGTATCTATTTACTTCAAAGAATCCAACATGATTTCCCTTTCAAAAAGCCATGTTAACTCTGCCTATGTGTATGAAACTTTGTGTCCTGCTATAACTTCTTTAATAACATTTTTTAATATCTGTCCCATGATAGATGTTAAGCTACATGCCCTATAGTTTCCTGCTTTCCTTCCCCAACAATTTACATATCAAATGAAGCCTTCACTGAATCTAGGGAATTTTGGAAAATTAAAACTAACACAATAGTTATCTCACTAGCCATTTTATTTAAGATCTTGGGACCAAGTCCATCAGGACACAAGCACTTACCAGTCTGTAGATCCAAGAATTTGCTCAGTCCTATAGATGAGGTGAATAGCTAAGGTCTTTTCCCCAGGATAGGGGAGTCCAAAACTAAATAGTATAGGTTTAAGGTGAGAGGGGAAAGATTTAAAAGGGACCTGACAGGGGTAGTATATGTATGAATGAGCTGTCAGAGGAAGTGGTAGAGGTGAGTACAATTACAACATTTAAAAGGTATTTGGACATATACATGGATAGGAAATGTTTATAGGAATACAGGAATATGAGCCAAATGCAGTCAAATAGGATTAATTCAGTTTATGAAATCTGGTTAGCATGGATGAGTTGAGCCAAGTGGCCTGTTTCCATGCTGTATGACTCTATGATCACATGTCTGATGATTATAATTTTCTTGAGCCACCCTTCCCTTCTATTTCCCTTTACTGCTATTTCTGGGATGTTACTTGTATATTTTATCATGAAGACTTACAAAAAAATACATGTTTAATTCATCAGCCATTATCTTATTTTTCATTAATTTACCAGATTCATTTTCTACAAGGCCAATGCCCACTTTGTTAACTTTTTAAAATTTTATGCAACTCTTAATGTCTGCTTTTATATTTCTAGTTAGCTTTCTCTCACTCCAATCTTTCTTACCTGAAGTTTTTACAACATTCTTTCCTTTTCTATATGTTATGCACACTTTTCTGACTTGCATCTTCATTGAAATAAAATTTTTGTTTACTTTGAAATTATCTATAATTTTTTTCGTTAATTTCAGACAGTTCTCTCACTGGAATTTTCTTTCTTGCTGGAATGTATCAATTCTGTGCATTCTGAAATATCCACTTAAATGTCTGCCACTGCATTGCTATAGACCAATCCTTAAACTAATTTATTAATTCACATTAGTTTGCATGCCCTTATAATTTCCCTTCTTCAAGTTATAAATATTAGTCTCAGATACATTTTTCAAATTCAAACACATTATAGTCACTGCTGTCTATGATGCCTCTGCTTCAGGACGTTAAAGTTGTAGAGATGTATAGCACAAAACAGATCCTTGGGTCAAATGCCATTTAAATGTTGTAACTGTACCAGCCTCCGCCACTTCCTCTGGCAGCTCATTCCATACACATACCACCCTCTGTGTGAAAAAGCTGTCCCTTAGGTCCCTTTTAAAATTTTCATCTCTCACCTTAAACCTATGCCCTCTAGTTCTGGACTCCCCATCTCAGGGAAAAGATCTTGTCTATTTACCCTGTCTATGCCCCTCATGATTTTATAAACCTCTATAAAATCACCCCTTAGCCTCCAATGCTGCAGAGAAAACAGCCCCAGCCTATTCAGCTTCTCCCTATAGCTCAAACCTTCCAACCCTGGCAACATCCTTGTAAATCTTTTCTGAACCCTTTCAAGTTTCACAACATTCTTCTAATATTAAGGAGACCAGAATTGCACACACAATTCCAAAAGTGGCCTAACCACTGTCCTGCCCAGCTACAACATGACCTCCCACCTCCTTTACGTGATACTCTGACCAAAAATTAATCCTATTTCTTTGCACAACACTTGGACTAGTATAGCCTGGTCAGCTCCAAAACACTGCTGTCTCAAGACATTATCCCAATACTTTCCATCAACTCCTCATCGAGAATACCTTTGCCCACCTAACCTTTCCAGTCCAAATAGATTAAGATTATATATGTCATACCTTTCTAACAAGCTTGCATTACTTCTTCCCCTATACTGTATTCTATCATGTGGTTAGTATTAGGCAGCCTGTACATCTCTGCCAAAAATGACTTTTTGCCTTTATTATTTCTCAACAGTAACCAAACCAGTTCTAAATCCCTGTTTCCTGAATTTTGATCATCCATCTCTATTATTCTATTAACATCATTAATTAGCAGAGTCATATTTCCATATTTTCCTAACTTCCTAACTCTAAATGTTATGTACTGTTCAGTATTTAGGTCCAATTACGTGTTATCCTGTAGTCATGTCTTTGAATTGACTATAAGATCATTCTTATTTATTTCTTTTTATCCTATCAGTTCAACAATTTTGCTTCAACTGTTACTTATTTTCAGTTACAGAGCCTTTAGTTTTCTCCTTTTGTTATTTTTGTAGCCTCGAGTCCTATCTGTTTCATATTTAGATATCCACTCTCTATCCCTTCCTGTCACAGTCTGTTTTTGATGTCCCCTATTAATGCTTTTCTCTCCTACCTTGTCTTTATCCTTTTATTTACAACACCTTCCCAAGTTTGATCCCTTGTTCCCACTGACCAATTCAAAATCTTCTCTACCTCTCTAATTATCCAGGGCACTTGAACACTGGTCTCAGCACAGTATACTGTCCCAATGATACAACTCCAAATTTTTCCATTACAGGTGCCAGTTTCACATGAAATGGAACCAACGTCTCCTACATCAAGCTTTGAGGCATGTATTCATAGAGTCATAGAGTCATACAGCACAGAAACAGGCCCTTTAGTCCAACCAGTCCACCTACTTCACATTTCCAAACTAAACCAGTCCTGTGCTTGGCCCATATCCCTCCAAACCTTTCCTATTCATGAATATATCCAAAATGTCTTTTAAATGTAACTGTGCCTGCATCCAACACTTTCTCTGGTGGTCTAATCTACACATGAATCACTTTGTGTAAAAAGTTGCCCTGTGTCCTTTTTAAATCTTTTTCACCTTAAAAATATGACCCCTAGTTCTGAACTCCCACAACCTTGCGAAAAGACCCTTGTCATTCATCTTATCTTTGGGTAAAAACAATGACTGCAGATGCTGGAAACCAGATTCTGGATTAGTGGTGCTGGAAGAGCACAGCAGTTCAGGCAGCATCTGAGGAGCACGAAAATCGAAGTTTCGGGCAAAAGCCCTTCATCAGGAATACAGGCAGAGAGCCTGAAAGGTGGAGAGATAAATGAGAGGAGGGTGGGGGTGAGGAGAAAGTAGCATAGAGTACAATAGGTGAGTGGGGTGGGGATGGAGGTGATAGGTCAGGGAGGAGGATGAGGGAAGGTAGCAAAGAGTACAATGGGTGAATGGGGGTGGGGACGAAGGTGATAGGTCAGAAAGGAGGGTGGAGTGGATAGATGGAAAAGAAGATAGGCAGGTAGGACAAGTCATGGGGACAGTGCTGAACTGGAAGTTTGGATCTGGGGTGAGGTGGGGGAAGGGGAAATGAGGAAACTGTTGAAGTCCACATTGATGCCCTGGGGGTCTGAGGCAGAAGATGAGGTGGTCTTCCTCCAGGCGTCAGTGGTGACAGAGCGGCGGTGGAGGAGGCCCAGGACCTCCATGTCCTCGGCAGAGTGGGAGGGGGAGTTGAAATGTTGGGCCACGGCGCGGTGTGGTTGATTGGTGCGGGTGTCCCGGAGATGTTCCCTAAAGTGCTCTGCTAGGAGGCGTCCAGTCTCCCCAGTGTAGAGGAGACCGCATCGGGAGCAACGGATACAATAAATGATATTGGTGGATGTGCAGGTAAAGCTTTGATGGATGTGGAAGGCTCCTACGGAGCCTTGGATGGAGGTGAGGGAGGAGCTGTGGGCGCAGGTTTTACAGTTCCTGCGGTGGCAGGGGAAAGTGCCAGGATGTGAGGGTTGGTTGTAGGGGGGCGTGGACCTAACCAGGTAGTCACAGATGGAACTGTCTTTGCGGAAGGCGGAAAGGGGTGGGGAGGGAAATATATCCCTGGTGGTTGGGTCCGTTTGGAATGGCGGAAATGTCGGCGGATGATTTTGTTTATGTGAAGGTTGGTAGGGTGGAAGGTGAGCACCAGGGGCGTTCTGTCTTTGTTATGGTTGGAAGAGTAAGGTCTGAGGGCGGAGGTGCGGAATGTGGACTAGATGCGTTGGAGGGCATCTTTAACCACGTGGGAAGGGAAATTGCGGTCTCTAAAGAAGGAGGCCATCTGGTGTGTTCTGTGGTGGAACTGGTCCTCCTGGGAGCAGATATGGCAGAGGCAGAGGAATTGGGAATACGGGATGGCATTTTTGCAAGAGGTAGGGTGGGAAGAGGTGTAATCCAGGTAGCTGTGTGAGTCAGTGGGTTTGTAAAAAATGTCAGTGTCAAGTCGGTCATCATTAATGGAGATGGAGAGGTCCAGGAAGGGGAGGGAGGCGTCAGAGATGGTCCAGGTAAATTTAAGGTCAGGCTGGAATGTGTTGGTGAAGTTGATGAATTGCTCAACCTCCTTGCGGGAGCACGAGGTGGTGCCAATGCAGTCATCAATGTAGCGGAGGAAGAGATGGGGAGTGGTGTTGGTGTAATTACGGAAGATGGACTGTTCTACGTAGCCGACAAAGCCTGTATTCCTGATGAAGGGCTCTTGCCCGAAACATCGATTTTACTGCTCTTCGGATGCTGCCTGAACTGCTGTGCTTTTTCAGCATCACTAATCCAGAATCCATTCATCTTATCTATGCCCATCCAGGATTTTATAAACCTCAATGAGGTCATCCCTCAACCTCCTACACTCCAGTAAAAAAAAGTCCCAGCCTTTCTGATCTATTTTTGTACTTCAAACCCTCCATTCCCAGCAACATCCTGGTAAATCTTTTCAGAACCCTCTCCAGTTTAATAATATCCTCAAATTGAGTGTCAGATTCAAAAATATTATAGCAGGATGACCAGAACTGTACATAGTACTCCAGAAGAGGGCTCACCAATGTCCTGCACAACCCCAATATGTTGTCCCAACTCCTATACTCAAAGGTCTGAGCAATGAAAGGAATCATCTGGGAAAGGGAACCCATCTTAACTAGCCTGTCTACCTGTGACACAAATTTCAAAGGATTATGTATTTGAACTCCAAGGTCTCTTTGTTCTACAATGCTACCCAGCACCCTACCATTAATTGTATAAGTCCTGTCCTTGTTTGGACTAGTAAAATGCAATACCTTACATTTCTTCAAATTAAATTCCAGCTGCCACTCTTCACCCCATTGAACCAATTGATCAAGGTTTCTTTGTAATCTGAGATAACCTTCACTGTCCACTACAGCAGCAATTTTGGTGTCATCTGCAAACTTACTAACCATTGCTCCTATATTCTCATTCAACTCAATTATATAAACGACAAACAAAAGTGGACCGAGTACTGGTCCCTATGGAACACTACCGGTCACAGTCCTCCAGTCCGAAAACCAACCCTCCATCATCTATCATACAGCCAAGTTTTTAATCCAATTGGCAAGCTCACTCTGAATCCCATGAGATGTAATTAGTCTCCCATATAGAGCCTTGTCAGATGTCACACAACCCCAACAGGTTATAGTCCATGAGGTTTACTTGAAATCACAGCCTTTCGGAATGCTACTTTTTGGTCAGGTAAAGTGAAGAACCTTGTAAAAGGCTTTACTAAAGTCCAAGTAAACAAAGTCTATTTGTTTCTCAATTATTATTTTCCATTTATCAATTTGTCCAGCTCCTCATCCAGGCTATGCAGAAACTCTTTCGTTATCCTGCCTATCCCACTGGTACCTACATAACCATCATGACTTGATCCTCCCTGTCCCACTCTTTAAGTTTCTTTCCAGCCCTGAGCAGATGACCCAAATCCTCACATCAGACAGGCAACACAACTTTTTGGACTCCCACTCTTTGCTGCAGAGAACAATGTAAATGCCCTCACTAAGTTGTCCCCCAATCACCACAACTTTCTTTTGCTTCTCCCACATATATGGGTATCTGTACCACAGGGCCAAGGTCAGTTTGTTCATCCATTTTGCAGCTTTCACCCTCATCCAACAAGCTGAAAGGAATCAAACTTAATTAACAATTCCAAATTCTGAGGCTCCTAAATTTCTGCCTTCTAAATCCTCTTACCTGTTTTACTTTCAGTCATCCCTCCTGTCCCTGATCAGGGTACCTGTGTAATATTTTAAGTTGCTTTTTTTCAAATGGATATCTTTTTGTTGCCAAATAGTCATGAAATACATAATTAAATGGGTACAACATGTATGGGGATTGAAATCATGGATGCTAACCAGTATTAATATTTTATATTTAGAATCATAGATATGTACAGCACAAAAACAGATTTTTCAGTCCAACTCGTCCATGCTGACCAGATATCCTAACCTAATCTAGTCCCATTTGCCAGCACCCAGCCCATATCCCTCTAAACCCTTCCTATTCATATACCCATCCAGATGTCTTTTTAAATGTTGTAATTGTACCAGCCTCCATCACTTCCTCTGGCAGCTCATTCCATACACGCATCACCCTCTGCATGAAAAACATTGCCCCTTAGGTCTCTTTTATATCTTTCCCCTCTCACCCTAAACGTATGCCCTCTAGTTCTGGACTCCCCCATCCCAGGGAAAAGACTTTGTTTATTTACCCTATCCATGCCCTTCATGATTTTATAAGCCTCCATATGGCTACCCCTCAGCCTCCAATGCTCCACGCAAAACAGCCCCAGCCTGTTCAACTTCCCCCTATTGCTCAAATCCTCCAATCCTGGCAACATCCTTGTGAATCTTTTTGAACCCATTCAAGTTTCTCAACATCCTCTAATGTCTTTATAAGTAATTCAGGAATCATTTTTTTAAAGTAGAGGAAGGTTTTCATACAAAACTAACCTGTGCCCAATTCCTTACCATATGCTTCAAATTAGTTCTAGTCAATCTCTTCAAATGTGTCATGGTGCAACTCTATGACAGATAGGACTTTAACCTGGACCTTCTGACCGCCACACCATCAAAATACTTTCTCTTTCCACAGCACATATAGTTACAACCTGAAAACATTTATATATTTTTTTATTCACTCATGAGAGGTGGGAGTTGCTGGCTGGACCAGCATTAATTTCCCATCTCTAGTTACTGTTGAGATGATGGTGGTGAGCAGTCTTCTTAATAGTCCCATAATGCTGTTAAGGACTTCAGGATCTTAATCCTGGTGTTACTGACACCATTGTTTGTAACTTAATATTGTTATTTGTGTTAAAAAGAGAGCTATGTTTGAATTTTTATTCTCCAGTTTACAATTATTTTTACTTCTGCCTGCATTCTAGGCACAATGAAGTGTGCCCAGATCAATCTTGTTAATCTTCTACAATTTGAATTGAAAGTAAATCACTGAGGAGTCTTTTCCATGGAGAAAAGCCCCAACCTCTTTAGTGAATTATTGTTAACAATTATGCAATCAACAAGGCCTGTGTTTCCCTTCGTTTTTCTATTTTATAAACTCAGTGTGATTATTACCATAAATTTAACAAATCCTCTTTCCTTTCAAATTAGTTCCACACAAGAGAAATTTCCTTTGTTTATTCCTGGTACTTCTTCCACTCCATTTATAACGCTATTGACCTTGAGTCAGTTTTCAGTCCACATGAGTCTAGTTTTCATATCAATAAATTCAATTGAAAATTCAAAAATACAAAATTAGCCAAAGTAACAGAAACAAAACATGAGCATTAATTGGGATTATAGTGAATCTTGCTTTCAGATCACTGCATTTTCTAAAATACCAAAATTCCAGCTATATATATATATCATGATTAAAATTTAAAGGGTGTACATTTCTTTACCATTGGAATACAAGTGGTAACATATGTCTCCACAATTATACATTGTCCATAAATGCTGTGTGGAAATATTTTAACTCACTGTTTCTAGTGTTTCTTAGCTTTTGAGTCAATTTTGTTGGGGAATAAAGTTTAACAAATTGACAAAACATCCTGGAATACCGTACAAATTAAATCTGGATTAAGACACAAACCCAAATTGACAAGTTCTGATTCTCAGTGCACTGAGTATAAATTCTGTGTATGCAAAGTAACACTGGACAGAATTGTTTTGGATACAGGTTTGGAAGGATTAGAGTCAAAATTTTTAGATGATATGAAATTGGAGCCAGAGATAATTATTTTTAAGATACACAAAGCTGCAAAGAGTTATTGATGAGATGAAGGTTAGACCAAAAACAGAAAGATAAAATATAGTATTAATAAATATGAATTGATACATTTTGCTTAAGATACTGAAAAATATTACACTGAATTAAAATAGACTTGGTATTATGGAAGTACAGAGGAATTTGCCAAACAGATTCATGGAAATGAAAGGCAATGATTCAGTTTGATCAGACCATGTAAAAAGTTGACAGAATTCTAGATATCACCAAAGGTTCAGATTACAAAATAAACAAAGAGATAATGATAAATTTATGCACATACTTTAAATGAGGCATTGTCAAAAATCGGGGCCAGGTCTTTCATGAATGAAATTTGGAAATAGTTCTTGCATAAATTATGTAAAAAGTTAAGATCTCCCTGCTGTAGATCAATTGTTAATTTCCAACTGAGATTGATAGATTTTTCGCAACTAAAGCAATTAAGGGTTTTGGGGCAAAGGTGACTCTATGGAATTAAACCACTAATCAGTCATTGCATAGCTGAACAGGGTGGAGGGGCTAAATTACCTACTCCTGTAGTTTTACGTGCAGCTTTGCGCTCCATGCTATGGGATGGATATTGAAACTTTAAAGTAATTACAATGCAAATTCATCAAGGTGCTGCCTGGTTTGAGTAAAGAGAACAAAGAAAGATTTGAAGATCTAGGTTTTTTTAAAACAAAATAAATTGTGCAGTACATACAGAAACAGACTTATGTTGGGGGGGGGGTGCAAGAATGGGGAATCATAGTTACAAAAATATAAGAAATTTAGAACAGAGGAGAAACTTATTTTCAGAGAGTCGTGAGGCTGCGGGATTCACTTCCAAGATTAATGATTCAGGCTGTGCCTATGTCAACATTCAAGATGAGATTGGATAGTAGATGATGGAAAGCGGTTGAAGGCATTTTGGAATAGGGTTGCTTAACTATGATTAGAAGCATTTGTTCAAAGAGAAAACAATGAAACAGGCTGGTTAGATAATAGAGTAACAGCTTATGTATATTTTCTGTATTAAAAATTCTATTATGTGAATTTGACTGATAACATAAAACTTGCACATTTTTGACTTGATGTTTGTTTCTTTAAACTGACATCACAAAGAGACAATTATTCCTCTGACATTTTCAATTATTGTATTTGGTTGATATAAAAATTCATATAATTCCTACAGTGTGGGAGCAGGCCATTCAGCCCACTGAGTCCACACTGACTCTCTGAAGAGCAGCCCATCCAGACCCACACCCTTCAACCCTATCCCTGTAACCCCGCTTTTCCCATGGCTAATCCACCTAGCCTGCACATCATTGGAAATTTAGCATGGCCAATCCACCCAACGTGCACATCTCTAGGCTCCAGGCAGACACTGGAGCACCCAGATGAAACCTATGCAGATACAGGGAGACATGCAAATTCCAAGCAGATAGTCAACTGAGGATGGAATTGAACCTGGATTTTTGGTGTTGTAAAGCAGCAGTGCTAACCACTGCGCCACATACTGCCCAGACTTGGAGTATCTGTGACAAAAGAGCATGGTTTAAAAATGTTGATTTTTTTAAGAGTAGTTTTATCTTTTATACTGAATCTAGTCTGTATAAAGTAGTTGCAAATGCAAAGAATTCTAATGCAGGACTGAGTTTAACATTCTGCCACATGAAGAGTTTAGTGGCAGAAGAGCATGTAATGTGGTAGGAGGGATCTTCCTCCTTCCCAATCTACCCTAAGTCTGGGAAGGGAAGACAGTCTCTAACCAACCTGCTCAGAAATCTTATTGCACACCAGGACATCAAGGTTACAGTAATGAGGTAGGGACGTGGGTCTGGATGGAATGCTCTTTGGAGGGTCAGTGTGACCTGATGGGCTGAATGGCTTGCTCACATGCTGTAGGGATTCCATGATTCTATGATTTATCACTCCTGTGTCCTCAGATAATGTTCATCTCATAAAATGTATCAAAACCTGATCAACATCCAGGCTTTGGCTGAGATGTTACAAGTAATATTTGTGCCACATTAGTAACAGACAATGACCACCTCCAACAACAGAGAATCTAAATTTTCTCCTAGCATTTGATGACATTACCATCCTTGAATCACCCACTATCAACATCCTGACAGTTACCAGCCACATTATTATTGTTACCACAAGAGCAGATGAGAGGCTGGGATACCTGCAGTGAGTGAGTCACCCAAAGCCTATCCACCATCTGCAAGTCAGGAATGTGATGTTTTACTCTCACTTGCCTAGATGATTGCAGCTCCAGCAATGTTCAAGAAATTTGCCACAGTCCAGGACAATGCACCAAGTTTATCTGCACCCAACCACCACCTTAAATATTCAAATAATGATAGCACTGTGTACCATCTATAGGCTGCACGGCAGAAACTCAACAAGGTTTCTACAGGATCACTTTCCAAATCTGCAATTTCTACCAACTAGAACAAAGGTAGTGCCCACACATGGGGAGAATCTTGTTGAATTCCCCTCCAATTCCTAGACTGTCTTGGCTTGGGAAAACATCATCATTTTTCTTTTGATATTGGGTAAAACTTGGATCATATTTTCAAATAGTTCTCTGGACGTACATATATCAGATGAGTTGTAGCTTGGTTCAAAAAGTTCACCAACATCTACTCAAAGGCAACTAGTATTGACTTTGCCAGCAATACCCAATCCAATGAATTTTTAAAAAACATTCGCAGAAGGGAAATGGACATTGCTATTTCTGCTAGCATTTAATTGCCTCTCCTTAGATGTCCTTGAGAAAGTGGTGTTGAGCTGCCTTTTTGAACCATTGCAGTCCATCTGCTGTAGGTAGACCTAAAATGTCATTGGGAAGGGCTTTCTAGGGTTTTGACCCAATGACGCTGAAGGAATGGTAAGTCAAGATGATAAGTGTCTTGGAGGGAAACCTGCAGGTGGTGGTGTATCTGCTGTCCTTATCCTTCTAGATGGTAGTGGTTGTGGGTTTGGAATGCACTGACTAAGGATCCTTGGTGAATATTTGCTGTCTATCTTGTAAATGGTACCCGCTGCAGCTATTGAGTGTCAGTGATGGAGGAAGTGGATGTTTGTGGACTTGGTGCCAATCAAGCAGGCTGCTTTGTCCTGGATTTCCTTTGTCCATCATAGTCCAGATTTGTGCCTTTTAGATGGTGGACCGGCTTTGGGAGTCAAGTGGTGAGTTAATCACTGCGGTGTCCCTAATCTCTGACCAGCTATTGTAGTCACTACATTCGTGTGGTGAGTCCACTACAGTTTCTGGTCAGTGGTAATCTCCAGGATGTTGATAATAAGTTATAGTATGCCATTGAATGTCAAGGAGCAGATTTTTTCTTTTGGAGATGAGGAATTGTGAATGATGCTGAACATTTTGCAATCATTGGTGAACATCTTCACTGATAAATTTTTTTTAAAAATTCACTCATGGGACCAAGGGCATTGCTGGCTAGGTCAGCATTTATTGCCCATCCCTTTGGGTCTGAAGCCACTTATCAGTCAGACCAGGTAATGGTGAACAGTTTCTTTCCCTAAAGGGCATGAGTAAACCAGGTGAATTTTTCTGATAATTGACTCATGGTCATTATTAAACTGTTAGTTCCAGACTTCTTTTGAGTTTGAATTCCACTGTCTGCCGTGGTGGGATTCAAACCTGGATCCCCAGAATATTACCTGGATCTCTGGATTAATTTTGCCTCCCTGTTATATGAACACATGAAAAGCTCAGAGTCAAATTGGATTTAAGAATGCTGTTGTGAAGTGAGGCCTAGGAATGATTTACCATGTCAAAGGCACTATAACAAATATAAGTTGTTGTTGTTGTCATCTCAGACATCAGTGATATTATCAGGTGAGTCCAAAATTCTATTGAGTTTGACTATGTTACCCAATGTATTAATGGAAATGTATTTGATCAGATGGAAGTTGATATTTTCCTTTGCCTCTCATTTCTGTCTCCCTTGGGCTGCTACACAAAGAAAGCCCAATGACAGTGCCTTCTGATTATCACTGCCTTGTGTTGAAGTACCTGCCTCCACATGGTGCCTCTATAGCTAGATGGAACCAAGACCTATATATAAACAGGTGCCAAAAGCACTGCATGCTGAAGCTCTAATGCATAATGCCACTTTCCTGTCATCAACTTAAAACAACCTGGACAGGTTTGGATTTATCCAATGGGCAGAAAGTTAAGAGTATTTGAACAATTAATTGAGCTATTTACATAGCTTTCCTCAGCTCCACCTCAATTCTTGGAGCCCACTTTAGGAAATGTAGTGACAACTGCAAAAATATAACTGCGCTGGTAGGATAATCATGTTAACTGCACAGCAGAACATAAGTCTAGCCTTCTCATCAAACACATAACCGTATCTATCAGTTCAGAACCTGCAAATTAAATTTCTTTGCCGAATACGGATGCACTCTGTGAAGAATATTGAGATCACTCTGAACAGGGCTTAACAAAAAAGTTTATTTTGTTATAAAGGGGAGGCAATGGCTTAGTGATATTATCCCTAGATTACTCATCCAGAAACTCAGCTAATGTTCTGGGAATCTAGGTAATTTGAATTCAATTTTTTTTAAAATCTGGAATTAAGAACCTACTGATGACCATTGCCAATTGTTGGGAAAAACCCATCAAGTTCATTGATGTCCTTCAGGAAAGGAAGTCTGCCACTCTCACCTGGTCTGGCCTACCTTAGAGACCCGAGCCACAGCAACGTGCTTGACTCTCAACTGCCCTCCGAAATGGTCTAACAAGCCAATCAGTTCAAAAGCAAGTAGGGATGGACAATAAATGCTGGACAATGATATCCACATCCCACAAGTGAATAAAAAATTTGTAGGTGTCCATTCAGACTGCCATTGAGAAATGGATTCTTTTCAACCTTTGTGCTGCAGTTGGTGAGAAGCTCAGGTAGATCAATGTGGGCAAAAAATAATATATTAAAATAACAAACTACTGTAGTCACCAGAAAAGGCCAGCTTGGCATTAGTACTGATAACAACTTGCATTTATATAGCTGCTTAATATAGAATGTAGTTCCATAGTCACAAAATCATGCATAAATCAATGTTGGGCTGATGGAGGAGATACTATGATAACCAACCAAGAGTTTGATCCATGAGGTGTGTCTAAATGACGGGACAGAAGGGGGATGTTGAGGGAAGTGATTCCATTTTATACTACCATGTGAATTGAAAGCAATGCCGTCAATATAAGAGCAAAGTGATTTGGCATTTACAAGAGCACTAAGGAATGCAGAGCGTTATGTAGTTACAGAGCTGAGAAGAACACACAGATAAGGTGAAGCCTTGAAGGGATTTTAAAAATGTATGAGAATTTTAAAACTGTGTTGGGGTTTATGAATCAATGCAGATCACCAGGGAAGAGACTATCAGAGGAGCAGTATTTGGTGCAGGATAGGGTACAGGCAATTTATGTCTTCATGAGTTGATGTTAATGGCGGTTGGAAATGGGAAGCCACTCTGAAGAGCGCTAAAGTAGTCTGGTCTTGTAGTGACAAAGACATGAATGAGAGTTTCAGTAATGTCAGGAACAGATGGACAGTATTACAGGTAGGTTTGTATAAAGTCTTCATGATGATGAGAACATTGATTTGTAGGCTGAACTCTGAGTTAAACCAAACTGAGATTGTGAAGAATCTGCTTCAGTATAGAACAGTGCCCAGAGAGGGAGATGAAGTCTGTGGCAAGACATCAGGATGATGTCCTCAGAATTCCCAATGGTAAGTTGAGGGAACTGACAGCTCATTCAGGACTAGATGTCAGACAAGAATGGTGGCATTGGAAGGATTGGCTGAGGTGATAGAGCCAGTTACCATCAATCCTAATGTGGAAACTGATGCCTTGTCTTTAGATGATGCTGCTGACACCAGCATATACTTAAGGAAGAGAAATGGATCAATAATAAATGCTTGAAGATTCCAGAGGTAAAAAGAGGGCTGTAGTAAGGAGAGAACCCAAGGGTGAAGGTGCTCTTGCGATGCTCAAGCAAAGGTTCTCACAATGATTTGCAGATGGGAGAGGGACATGGGAGGAAAGTGGTGTGGTCAACCAGCTGAAAGATTGTACAAAGGTTGATAGTATTGAGGAAGGAACAACAACATATTACAGTTATAGAGAATATTGTTTATGATTTAGGTTCATGAAATTTAAGCATTGGTTTAAGGGATGTACATCTGATAGGATTTGGAAGGGTACATGTTCAAAAGCTTTAGAGAGGAAAAGAAGATTGGCGATAGATGATAATTTCTAAGGACAGAAAGTCAAGGGTGTGTTGTCTGAGCAGTGCAGATTCAAAAGAGAGGGAGGGTAACACCTGTGCAGATGAGCAATTTCTAAAGTTTATTTAATATTTCATGATCAGTTTTACAGTAAATAACTTCATAATGAAATCTGTTAATACATAATACAGTGCAAGGTTATATCACAGCTTTGTACCATAATACACAAATATCAAATCACATGGCCAAGGTCTTTGGTTCATTCTGCATATATAAATATCCTAACAATGTCAGGGGTTGTGCATGGTCAGATGCAGATGGAAAAAGCTGTTCTGAAGATGCTGTAAGCGATCCATAATATTATAAAAGTATAATGTCAGCAAAGAACAATTGACAACTCAATTCAACATTTTCATCCTGATGCTGATGTATATTTTGTTGATTGCTAATTTTTAATTTTAAGAAAACCTATTTTATTGTAACATTCCATGTATTATATTTATTCCAAGTCTCCATGCTGCTTGAACTATTTGAATTATGCCTGTCTCTTGAGACTTTCATTTTTATGCTGTCATGCTGAAGTTGCTGCAAATGCAACAAAAACTAACTGCAAAGGTTTCAAAGATATTATCTACAGCCTGCTATATGTTAGATATTTGAAGGGGAATTTGGAACTGGGGTGGGGGGAGATGGACATTGTGATAACTTAATTGGGCTAATAGTCTAGAAACGCAGACAAAAGCACTGGGGACATAGATTCGTGTGGCAGCTGGTAGAATTTAAATTCAATTTACAAATCCAGAATATAAAGCTAATGTCAGTAACACTCCAATGAACACTATCACCAATTGTGTTAAAAACCAATCTGGTTCACTAATGTCCTTGAGGGAAAGAAATTGTCATCTTTGCCTAGTCTGACCTATATATGATTCCGGACGTTCAGCAATGTGGTTGACTCTTAAATGCCCACTGAAGTGGCCGAGGAAACCATTCAGTTCAAGTCAGTGCGGGATGGGCAATAAATGTTGACCTTACTAGTAATGCCCAGTCTCCATGAAACACAAAGTTTTTTTAAACATTTTCTATCAGCTAGGGATGCTGCCCAGTTTTCTGCTAGTAGATCAGCTGACTGTGTCAGGTTAAGTACTGTATATAGTCATTACTTCTTTCAGTACCAATGTTTAATCCTCAAATAGGACAGTGTGACAAACTATGCTGCTGCTTATGGTGGGTTACTTCGGGATGCAGTTAAAATAAGGAGCATGGGATGTACACAACAGCAGACACTTCAACAGACTATTCTGCAACAATCACTTTCTTAACAAACGCATGCTTCAAGGTTGCTATTTGTCTTGTTCTTTCTTTTTCATAGTAACTATCTGAAAGATTTATTCAGAAGAAACCAAATATGTAAGTACCAGCACGAACTTGCAAATTATTTATCTCTTATGCTATATTGCTATGTGATAACCATGAAGCATTCTGCATTTAATTGAAAATCTTGCTGCTTGGTCACTCTATTTCTCATTTTATTTTTGAATTAACTAAGAATACAGAAGTTCATTCATGTTCTTTTCATTTCCAAATTTCAGATGTTATAATTTAAGGTGATGGCAGGGGAAGAGAGTGGGGTAGGATGCTAAAAGTGATGAAATATGCTCAAATAGAGTGCACAGTTAGGTCTGAATAAAACTAGCATGCATTTTCAGTTCTTTTAATCATTAAGTGTCATTCATTTTGCTGCTGGAAGTAATTAATTGGGAATTTGAGAGCAGACCAGTACGATAAAATGATCATAGAGTGTTGACAGCATCACATTAGCAACCACCTGTGAGCACTTACCTGCATGTGACATTAAAAAGATGTGTCACTATGGGCAACAGCCTGAGCTGTTCTAGGTTGTTCAAACAGTGACACAAATTTCCAAGATGGGCTGCAGAATGATAAAGTGCTTTTATTACACATTATAAATTATCATGAAGCAATTGTCCAATGAAATTGCTTCATTTACAGTTATGAAGCACCTTATAATTCTGCACACAGTAGCGTGACACAGACTGCTCTAATGTGGAATGCCATTTAGAGAGAAGCCAAGTACATAGAACATTCTTAATATCCTATTTAAAATAGGTTGGCTCTCATTTGCATTGGGGTGCGAATTGGTTATAGCAAATCTTAAACTGAAATAAAAATTTGCAATTTAATTTATAAAGAACAATTAATTTAAATCTTGACAGTCAATCTTCGTATTTTTTCAGTAATTTAGAATACAGTACATTTATGCAAAGTGTACCTACCAATCTCTCTGTACCCGTGAGACGGAGCTTAGAACCACAAAGGCACTTTCTTTCACAAATAAGGAGATAATGGGGTGCATCCTATCAAACCTACCACAGGAATGTTACAAATTAGCTTCTGGCTAAACTAGAACCTCTTTTTAAAGACAAGCAGAAATTGTAGTTTTTACTCCTATGAATATGCATCTTATCAGATTATTACAGCATCTTAGCTAAGAAATAGAATGCAAGAATTAGGTTTTAATATGCCAGAGAAACAGCATGAAGGATACTTGTGTGCAATTCACCCGTCTAGCCAGTGAGTAAACTGGGGAGAGACAAACCAATGGCTAGATATTGCTGGAATGGGATATCTTGCTGCTGGTTTATTCTGAATTCTTCAGCTCAAAGGTAGTCTTCTCTGCAATTTGTGGGAAGTCCAAATTCATAATGACAAAATTCAATCTGGGCCTGGAATAAATCGTGGGACCCAGAAGATATTTCCATAACCAAAGTCATTTAAAAACTGAGGAAGTAAAAAAGAAATGGAGGAAGGTGAATTGTTGTAAAATCAGCAAGAAAAGGGAAAAAAAGTTGGGAGACGAAAGAGCAAAGTAAGAAAAATGTTTTAAAGTTTACGTTTTTAATAACCTGTAACAATCGCTAATTTGTTGGAATAGAGCTGAAGAATTTAACTTGTTACCTTTCTGAGCCAGAGAAGTGGATTGTCATTTCATTAACACTTATCATGCTGTTAAAAAGGTACTTATGCAACTAAATTCTTGCCTTAACTTGCTGCACCAAGTTTAATGGGAAATTACTGTGTAAATCCAACAAGTTCTCAAAAATAATGGACATTTGCAACTCACTCAACTATTTCTTAATCCTCTGAACTTCTTGATGATTTGCACATCAATAATGATATGCATCATTAGTAAGATGTTAAATTTCCAACAAAATTCAGCCCATTGTTTCCTTCTCAGGAGCATTATACTGGTGCTTTACTGCAGATAAAAGTCAATCAACTGACCAAATTTTAAGAAAATGTTAATGTGCTTTGATATTTTTCTTTCAGTCCCTTGGTAGGACATAATCTGAGTGTTGTTGAAAAAAGTGACATATTACCAAAGCATTTCACCCTGTACTGATCAGGACAAATGCAAGAATGCTAAACTTAAAACAATCATAGTGATTTATACTACAGGAGAAATAAATGCTGTTTGGTTGGCAATTCAAGTCTTATTGGTCAAGGCATTGCCATAGAGAAAGCTTTGGTGGTGGTGGTGGGGGGGTCTATAAGCTCCTAAACCTCCCAGGTAATTCAAAAAATGTGCAAAGCTTGAACATATTTCTTTTGTTTGTAGAGAACAGTTCCCTGTGTATGAATGCATATTGCTTCTAGCAAGTATAGACTTTGCTTTTGCTGATGACTGTCTGAAATACCATGTCTTGCTTGTGGGTGTATTGGGGTCCAATGTGTGATACTTATGGCCATGTTACATTTTGGACTTCTCTATCTGCTAAAATGCCTTGTTTCTTTAAGGTTGCTGTTGAAATAATATTTCCAGTGAGGAAATAATAGAAGCAAGAAAGTAAAGGTAATCATGATTACTTGCAAACTCATGAGGTTCATCATACCATTCCCAAAAACAGAGGAGTCTAGAACTGGGGATCACAATTTCCAGGATACAGGGTAGACCATTTAGGACTGTGATAAGGAGAAATTTCTTCACCCAGAGAGTGGTGAATCTGTGGAATTCTCTACCAATGGAAAACATTGAGGTCAAAACTTTGAATGTTTTCAAAGTAGAATGAGATTTGCAGTTATGGCTAGAGGGATCAAGGGGAGAAAGTGGGAACAAAGTACTGAGTTGGATGATCAGCCATGATCATATTGAATGATGAAGAAGGTTTGAAGGACCAAATGGCTTACTCCTGCTTTTACTTACACTGTTTCTTTATTTCTATAACAGCTTGTAAATTTCTGGTTTCACCTCAGTGGAACCAATTCACAAAGTGATTATATTTTTCAAAATTGTTTTGCACCCATGTCAAGATATGACACATTTAAGATTTCTGACAAATTGATATACTGTAAAGGATACAGACAATAAAAACAGAGTAGTGTCACCAAGCTGTAATATATGGACTATTAATCTTTAGCTGATTTAATACTTGGGACTTCCATTTAAAAGAAAACACCTTCAAAGGAGTCAAGACACTATGTTGAAAAATGTCATCAGAGATCACCTGAGTGGTAAGAAAGGCCAAGTTTCTGAAAACAACCTTGACATGGATTAACAGGAGACAACTCTGAGCCGCCTCTGGCAGAATTTCGCACTTGCCATTGTTAGCAGTGTCTCAAAAGCAGCTTAAGGACCAAAAACAACATTTGCAGAAACTTCCAGAGACAGTGAAAACCTATCAAAACCTATTGTGCAAAAGGATGCAGGAGTCACCTCTATCTGTTCCAAAGACATCTTTGTCATTTATATAAATGATTTGGATGTGAATGTAGGAGGTACAGTTAGTAAGTTTGCAGATGACACCAAAATTGAAGGTGTAGTGGACAGCGAAGAAGGATACCTCACATTAGAAGGGGATCTTGATCAGATGAGCCAATGGGCTGAGGAGTGGCAGATGGACTTTAATTGGATAAATGTGAGGTGCTGCATTTTGCAAAGGCAAATTAGAACAGGACTTATACACTTAATGGTAAGGTCCCTGGGATCTTGGAGTGCAGGTTCACAGTTCCTTGAAAGTGGAGTCACATGTTGGAGGTTTGCGTTAGAGGTTTGGATTAGGAGTTGGCTGGCTGGAAAAAGACAGAGGGTAGTAGTTGATGGTAAAAGTTCATCTTGGAGTGCAGTTACTAGCGGTGTTCCGCAAGGATCTGTTTGGGACCATTGCTGTTTGTCATTTTTATAAATGACCTGGAGGAGGGGCTAGAAGGTTGGGTGAACAAGTTTGCTGATGATATGAAAGTCGGTGGAGTTGTTGACAGTGAGGAAGGATGTGGCAGGTTACAGCGGGATATAGATAAGCTGCAGAGTTGGGCAGAAAGGTGGCAAATGGAGTTCAATGTAGGTAAGTGTAAAGTGATTCACTTTGGTAAGAGTAACAAGAAGATGGAGTACTGGGCTAATGGTCGGATACTTGGTAGTGTGGATGAGCAGAGGGATCTTGGTGTCCATGTACACAGATCTCTGAAAGTTGCCACCCAGGTAAATAGTGCTGTGAAGGCGGCATATGGCGTATTGGCTTTTATTGGTAGAGGAATTGAGTTCCAGAGTCCTGAGGTCATGTTGCAGTTGTATAAGACTCTGGTGCGGCCGCATCTGGAGTATTGTGTGCAGTTTTGGTTGCCATCCTATAGGAAGGATGTGGAGGCACTGGAACGGGTGCAGAGGAGGTTTACCAGGATGTTGCCTGGTATGGTAGGAAGATCATATGAGGAAAGGCTGAGGCACTTGGGGCTGTTTTCATTGGAGAAAAGAAGATTTAGGGGTGACTTGATAGAGGTGTACAAGATGATTAGGGGTTTAGATAGGGTTGACAGTGAGAACCTTTTTCCACGTATGGAGTCAGCTATTATGAAGGGGCATAGCTTTAAATTAAGGGGAGGTAGGTATAGGACTGATGTTAGGGATAGATTCTTTACTCAGCGAGTCGTGAGTTCATGGAATGCCCTGCCAGTAGCAGTGGTGGACTCTCCCTCTTTATGGGCATTTAAACGGGCAATGGATAGGCATATGGAGGATAGTGGGCTAGTGTAGGTTAGGTGGGCTTGGGTCGGCACAACATCGAGGGCCGAAGGGCCTGTACTGCGCTGTATTTTTCTATGCTCTATGTAGATAGGATAGTGAAGGAGGTGTTTGGTATGCTTTCCTTTACTGGTCAGAGCAGTGGTCATGTTGTGGCTGTATGGTACATTGGTTAAGCCACTATTGGAATATTGTGTGCAATTCTGGTCTTTCTCCTTTTGGACGAATGGATCAAAGGGTCTTTTTCTCTGCTGTACATCTCTATGACTCTGTAATGAGAGACCAAAACTCCTGCATAAACATAGTTAGTTCTTGGTGTGTAAAGCAATCAATTGTCATATAAGCCACCAATCTTGTGAAAAATTATCATTATAAGCTTGGCTGCTTAGAGTCGCAGAGAATTATTGAGCTTTCAACAGCATGAAAAGAGACCCTTCAGCCCATCAGGTCCATGCCAGTTATCAAACATCCATCTAACCCAGTCTCAGCTTCTAGCATTTGGCTTGTGGCCTTCTCTGCTATGGCGTTTCAAATGTTCATCTGAATAATTCTTAGAAGTCTTGAGGGTTCCTGCCTCTACAACCCTTTTCAACAGTGATACCTTGTGATACTGGTCATTGACTTCAAGAAGCAGAGTAGAGGGCATGCCCCTGTCTATATCAATTATCTACCTGTTCTGCTGCCTTCAAGGATCTATAGACAAGCACACCAAGGTCCCTCTAATACTCGGTACATCTTAGTATCTTCGTAGGTCAGCTCAATTGGCTGGATGGCTGGCTTGTCATGCCAATAGCATGGGATCAATTCTCACACCAGCTGAGGTTACCATAAAGGACTCTCCTACACAACTTCTCCCCTCAGCTGAGACATGGTGACCCTCGGGTAAAACCAACACTCTTTCTATCAAGAGAGCAGCCTATGATCTGGTTAAACTGCAGTGACTTTGCCTTTACTTCTTAGGGTCTTACTGTTCAGTATATACTCACTTTCCTCGTTAGTCCTCCTATCACCTCAGACTTTTGATGCATCACCTCACAGTTGCTCCAAAGGAGAGTCATGCTTGCTGTGGAGGAGCACATCATCAAGAAAGCCTGCAAGTTATAACAGTGACAACTCTCCCTTTACAATTTGTTTTCTATCTCAAATCCTATCTTTGTTACAAACGGAATATATCACAAAGACAGAAACTTTTAAATTAAAAGCAATTTCAAGTGCCATAACACTTATCATGGAACAGGATGAACTATGGTTTAAAAGAGTATATCTCCAGTAGAACAACCAGCTTACATTGGTTACAATCCCACCAGAATCTCAAGACCACCAAAGGACCCTTGGAACTCCTTTTACTTATGGTCATTAATTTATTTACTTATGGTTGTTCATTGCTTTGACCTCCCTAGCATTATAGCTTGTTTTGCATACTGTTGCAAGTATGTTAAAGTATTTGGAATTGCTTTTAACTTTGTAATATGTTTGATACTTGAGTGAGTTTACAATAAACAAAGTCCTTAATTTTGTTATCTGAAGAGATCTGTTTGGCTTATAGCTTCACACATGGTCAAACATATGTTGAATTGAAAAAGCACATCTTAAAAAAAAAACAAACTCTGTTACAACTGATGTCAGGAGTGAAAAAAAAGAAATTTATACAACCCTCTGGACCTGATCATTACAATAGCAATATAGGAGTCAGAAATGGAAGTGAACACAGGAGAATTGCAGAAACAATAGTTACTTAAGTGGGAAGAAGCCGTTGTATTGAGAAAAGGCATGTGTTTGATGTGGTGGTTTCTTTATTAAGGAGCATACAGCTTTTTCAGAGCTGTGTCCGAAATGGACTCTCACCTTTCAGAGACCAGGGTTTGAGATAGAATAAAGCAACGGGAAAAACAACCTGGAAAGAGAATGTGAGCAATTTGAAACTGTAGCTCAGATTGTAACAGAAGACATAGAGAAGGTCAGAATGGAGGTACCTGTAATACAAAGGGAGTTTTGATTTATTAACTTTTTAACTAATAAGTAGGATGTCAAGGACAATAATCTCAGGAATATACCAGGCATGAAGCATTTCAACAATTTAGTAAGAAATAGATTATTCAAATCAATGGGGAAGCTTAACAGATGGTGCAAAACAGAAGTATTCAAATTTTTAGAACATTGGTGGTCAGCATAAAGGAGAAACAGCAATCCACTGTTACATTTTAGTTTTCTTAGCTCAGAATATACCCACAGCCCTTTGCATAAAAATAAAGGTTGTAAAAATAATAAAAGAGATGTGGCTGCAGGATGACCTAGATTGGAACTGACTATTGAAGCATATGTGACATTAAAGAAGGTTCTGTATGATTCTATGACAAGAAGCTAGGAAAGGATGGAGGAGTAGCTCTGCTTATTAAAGATGATATCAACACAATAATGACCTAAATTCAGGAAACCCAGGAGATATAAGCTGTTTGGGTAGAGATGAGAAAGGTTAAAGGCAGGAGGTCACTTGTGGGAGTTTTGTGTAGGCCTTTTAACAGTAACCAAATGATAGTACAGAGAAACAAGGAAGAGATCATAGGAATTTGCCAAGGGAATGCAACAATGATCACCAGAGATTTTAACCTACATGAATATTGTAATTTTGATGAGGAATTAATTGAATGTTTTTGGGACAATTTCTAGTGTAAGTTAACTAATCATTCAGATTGAGGGAATCCTGAAGAAGGGCTTATGCCCGAAACGTCGAATCTCCTGTTCCTTGGATGCTGCCTGACCTGCTGCGCTTTTCCAGCAACACATTTTCAGCTAAGTTGTTGAAACTGCGAGTTGATAAGTCCCCATGTCCTGATATTAAAAGATGTAGCTAGTGAGGCAGTTGATACATTGGTTTCAATTTACCAAGAGTTATTAGATTCACGGACACTTATTTTTTGGTTGGAAAATAGTTAATATAACTCTTTTTTTATTCAAAAAGGAGGGAGGCAGAAAGCAGGAAACTATAGGCCAGTTAGCTATTAAAAGCTATTAATAAAGATGTTACAGGAATGGAGACAAAAGTGGGAAAGGGCACTTGGATATGGTCAAAGTAATCAGGCAGAGCCAACATGGTTTTGTCAAAGGGAAATCATGTTTCACTAATTTATTCATCTTTTATGAAGAAGTAACTTGTTCTGTTGATAAAGAGGAACCAGTGGATATCTTGGATTTGGGACTTCAAGAAGGCATTTGAGAAGGTGCCTCATCAAAAGGTTATTGCGGAAAATAAAAGTTTATGGCATTGGGTGTAACATATTGTCCTAGATAGAAAATTGGCTGGCTAACAGGAAGCAGAGAATTGGAATAAATAGGTCTTTTTTCAGGCTGGCAGGATGTCCACGAGTGGTGTGACACAACAATTGGTGCTGGGATCACAACCTTTTACAATTTATAGAAATGGTCTGAATGAAGGGACCAAAAGTACTGACGACACAATGATAGGTAGGAAAGTGAGTTGTGAAGAGGACACAAGGAACCAACTGTGATGATACTATGGCTTTAAGAGATGGATTTTTTTCCTTTTTTAAATGGAGAGATGTTGAGACAGAGATGCCAAGCAGACTGTTCCAAGCTAATAAAATAAACAGCTTGTGAGGCCTTCGGGTATATTTTTAAAATAAGGTTGGAACAATAGAAGCAGCCTGAATGGGTGGGATCAATCTCCCAAAGAACCAAGATTTTATTTTAACTTTCAGTAGTTGCTCGTGTCTTGAAACAGGATGTTATTCTTCTCTGCTACAGCTAAAAGCTGGTGTTATCATCCTGCTACTAGAATTGCATGAGGCATAATCTATTTTACAGAATTTAGCTTTGCAAGTATTTGTTTATGGGATGTTACTATATTGGAACACTTGCTGTTTAGTAGTTAAATAATTTATTAGTCTGTTTCATTTTCCAATGGAGTTATGTTATTCCAATTATTTTTTGTGTGTGTTTTTTAACTATAGTGTAAGAATAAAGTGTGTTTTGCTTCAAGCCTGGTAGTTTGACCAATTGAATTGCATGTAGAACACAACACCTTATACTTGCCTTTAAAAATAAGAAAGACTTGGGGTCTAAGCTTTCGTCTTAAAATATTTAGAGGAGATTTGGTCTGGTCCAGAACACTACATAGACATGTTAAGACAGTGGGCAAAAAGTTTGCAATTGAGTAAAATGTGGGAAAGTGTAAAATTGTCTATTTTGGGAGAAAGAATTAACAAGAAGCACATTATCTGAATGGTGAGCAAAGTTCTGAACTGCATAAAGATACCAATGTCCTGGTACATGAATTGCAGAAGATTCGTGCAGCTATAGTAAGTAATCAAGAAAGTGAATATAGTGTTGTGGTTTATTGCAAGCGGAAATGAATGCAAGTAGAGGGAGTTTATTGTCCTACAGGGCATTGGTGAGAACACATCTGAAGTACTGTGTACAGTGCTGTTCTCTGCACTTACAGAAGGATCTTAATGCATTGGAAACAGTCCAAAGAAGGTTTACTGGGCCAATACCTGAAATGAGTGGATTGCCTTATGACGAAAAGCTAGACAGGCTCAGCCTATAGACTTTGGATTTGAGATGATTTATT
This sequence comes from Hemiscyllium ocellatum, assembly GCF_020745735.1. Taxonomy (NCBI): domain Eukaryota; kingdom Metazoa; phylum Chordata; class Chondrichthyes; order Orectolobiformes; family Hemiscylliidae; genus Hemiscyllium; species Hemiscyllium ocellatum. The sequence continues at coordinate 35,842,277 of NC_083402.1, read as the reverse complement.
TAAAAATATAACAACCTGAGGGGACTTGGATATAAAAAGCATGTTGCTTATTGTGGAAAAATCTAGAACTAGATGTCATGCTTTCAAAAATATGGTGTTCACTTTCAGAGATTCAGGATCACAGTTATTTAATATAGGCCATCAATGATTTGTAAGTTTTCTGATAGTTTATTGAGTTTGTTAAGAAGCAGCAATTTAGATATAGAATAGAACCTCTACAGGCCATTCCAGTCCACACCGACCCTCCAAACAGCATCCCACCTCGACATACCCCATCCCTGAACACTATGGCCAATCCACCTAACCTGGACATCTTTGGACTGTGGGAAGAAACCAGAGCACCTGGAGGGAACGCACGCTGACAAAGGAAGAATGTGCAAACTCCACACAGACAGAGTTGTCCAAAGGTGTTATTGAACCTTGATCCCCAGTGCTGTGAGGTAGCAGTGCTAACCACTGAACCACCGTGCCATCCACAGATAACCTTAGTTAATTAGATAAAAGAGCATACAACTGTGACAGTTATGGATGGTTCACTTATACCGTGGGACAAATGGGCTGTTGGTGCGAAATATTTCGGTTTTGTTAAAGTGGTGAGGCAGTATCCTGATGTCTACCTGGGGAAAAGGCAATTATGGTGTGATTAGGCAAGATTTAGGATGCATGGGATGGGGAAGGAAACTGCAGGGGATGGACAAACTTGAAATGTGGAGCACATTCAGGATACTGCAGGTCCTTGATAAGTATATATCTATTAGGCAGGGAGGTAGTTGTCGACAGAAGGAGCCGTGGTTTACTAAACAAGTTGAAGCTCTTGTCAAGAGGAAGAAGGCTTATGTAAGGATGAGGTGTGAAGACTCAGATAGAGGGCTTGAGAGGTATAAGTTAGCCAGAAAGTATCTAAAGAGGGGGTGAAGAATCGTCAGGAGGGGACACGAGAAGTTGTTGGTGGATAGGATCAAGGAAAACCTTAAGGCCTTCTATAGGTATATCAGGAATAAAAGAATGACTAGAGTAAGATTAGGCACAATCAAAGATAGTAGTGGAAAGTTGTGTGTGGAATCTAAGGACATAGGGGAAGCGCTTAATGAATACTTTTTGTCAGTATTCACATTGAAAAAGAGGAATGTTAGTGAGAGTACAGAGATCCAGGCTACAAGATTAGATGGGATTGAGGTTGACAAAGAGGAGGTTTTAGCAATTTTGGAAGATCTGAAAATAGATAAGACCTCTGGGATGGATAGGATTTATCCTCGGATTCTCTGGGAAGCCAGGGAGGAGATTGCAGAGCCTATGGCTTTGATCTTTATGTCATCATTGTCGACAGGAATAGTGCCAGAAGACTGGAGGATAGCAAATTTGTTCCCTTGTTTAAAAAGGGAAGTCATGACAACACTGGTAATCACAGGCCAGGGAAGGATGTGGGAGCTTTGGAAAGGGTTCAGAGGAGATTTACTATAATGTTGCTTGGTATGAAAGGAAGGCCTTACAAGGAAAGGCTGAGGTAACTGAGGCTGTTTTCATTGGAGAGAAGAAGGTTGAGAGGCGAATTAATCGAGACGTATTGGATAATCAGAGGGTTAGATAGGGTGGATAGTGAGAGCATTTTTCCTTGGATGGTGAAGGCTAACACAAGGGGACATAGCTTTAAATTGAGGGGTGATAGATTTAGGACAGATATCAGGGGTAGTTTCTTCACTCAGAGTAGTAGGGGCATGGAACAGCCTGCCTGCAACAGTAGTAGACTCGCCGACGTTAAGGACATTTAAATGGATATTGGACATACAAATGACTAATAATGGAATGGTGTAGGTTAGATGGGCATCAGATTGTTTTCACAGGTTGACACAGCATCGAGGGCCGAAGGGCCTGTACTATACTGTAATGTTCTATGTTCTACTTAAGGAAACTCTTACCTCCATTTTCCTTCTCTCCTTCTGGTCCATCTTCCACCTGTCTGGTAAAGAATGCTTGATAAATACTGCAAGAATGCTCTCTGGGTACTGCCTGATGAGAACAACGTCTGCTTGTTGAGAACTTCCTAAAAAGAACCTCCCTCTGCCCCGAGCACTTGTTGTTGTTTCATAATTCTAGGAGCAGATAATGTATATAATGTCTGAACTCTTTTGACCAACAGCTATGGGACAGCTAATCATGATGTCGATGATTATTGACCTTATGCTTACTTCCATTTGAAGGTTAGTTTTTGTTCTAAGAACAAACCTTCTTATTTTCAAAACAATACACTGATATTAGGTACATTTGGCACCAGATAAACTGCTGATACTATTCAATAAGCACCATGATACCTGTGTTTCTCATAATTCTTTACTTTGCTTTCCCATGCTATGATTTTGTAAAGTTAATTACTGTATAATAGCTGTTAATGAAATCTTGCGCTACCCAGTAAATACTGGGAAAAGGTTTTTTTTAAAGGGACCCCAATGTCCAGCAAGGAGGTCACCCATTTAAGGCAGGGATGAAGAAATTCCTTTTTTCTTTGAGGACTGTAAATCTTTTGAAATCCCTTCTTTAAAAGGTAGTGAGCTTTGTTGTCTAAGCCAACAGTTCTCACCCATCCCTGATTCCCCAAGACGCAATTAAGAGTCAACCCCATTACTGTGGGTCCAGAGTCACATACACGCTAGATTTGGTAAGGTTCATTCATGAACCAGATGAGTTTTTAAAACAATGAGAATGGTTAGATGGGGACCAGTAGGCTAGTTTTTTATTCTAAATTTTTTATTGAATTCAAGTTTCACTATAGAAAATGGTGGATTCAAACCCATGTCTCTGGAATATTAGCATGAGATTCTGGTTTACTAGTCCAGTGACGTTACCACTGTGCTGCCATTTCCCCATTAGCCACCTACTTGGTGACCGGAGGATAAGGTCCACCTGATGTAGGAGCTTCTCAGTTCACAGATCTATCATTTACTCAGTGCTGTTTCTCTAGGGATTGTAATTTCACTAAGTTTCTCAGCCTTTCATGCCCCGATTTACAGCTGGTACAGGAAAGGAGTTTCTATTCACCGTGAAGTCAGAAGCAAATTACTTGTTTGTTTCATCTGCTATTTGCTTATTCTCTATCATTAACTTCCCATTGTCACTTTCTAAATGACCAACACTCATTATATTCACTCTTCTTTTTAGATACCTGTAGAAGCTCTTATTAGATTAGATTACTTACAGTGTGGAAACAGGCCCTTCGGCCCAACAAGTCCACACCGACCCGCCGAAGCGCAACCCACCCACACCCCTACACCTACCCCTCACCTAACACTACGGGCAATTTAGCATGGCCAATTCACCTGACCCGCACATCTTTGGAATGTGGGAGGAAACCGGAGCACCCGGAGGAAACCCACGCAGACACGGGGAGAACGTGCAAGCTCCACACAGTCTGTCGCCTGAGTCGGGAATTGAACCCGGGTCTCAGGCGCTGTGAGGCAGCAGTGCTAACCACTGTGCCACCGTGCCGCCCATATGGTTTTTATACTTCCAGCTAGCTTTCTGTCACACTCTAATTTATTTCTCCTGATTAATCTTTTAATTCTCTGCTATTATTTATATTCTGTCCAATCATCTAACCTGCTGCTTCTCTTTGTTTAATTACATGTCCTTAAGTTTGATAATTTCCTTCTTTAGTTAACTACAGATGTTGGGTTGTCGATGTGGACTTTTTCTTTGTAGTAGAATAGATTTATTCTGATTATTTCAAAATATCTCCTTGAATATCTGCCACTGGTCCTCTAGTGATCTATCCCATAGCATTGTATGAAAGTTCAAGACAACTAACACACATTTCATGCTCTCACTGAATTGTAAAATTGTAGACCTAAACTAGTTTTGTACAAACTGTGACAATTTAAGCATCAATTCAGGTACGTGGACTAATCATGATGAATAATGGATTTAAAGGTAAGTGCAAATTCCTCGCCAACAAACTTCCCATTTCTCTGGGTTGGAGCTATACCACCATTCCTTTATTGTCTCAGGCCAAAATGCAGGAGCTGCCTTCAGAACAGGACTGTTGGGGCTAACTGCACCAGATGGACTACAAGGGTTCCAGAAGTCGGTTCACCACCACTATGTTCTCAATGTTCCCAAGAAAAAATAAATAAAGATTAGAAAAGAGCTATTGTGAAACTAATAGATATTAAAATATTAGAGTAATAGCATTGCATTCTTGATTAGTTTGTTTGGATTCCAGTATTTTATCAGCCACTGTAAAAATGAGAAGGACATCCTTTTTGGTTTCCTTTCACTGATTGAGAAAAATGTGCTAAGTTCTGTCCATTGTATTAATTTGCATTTATCTAAAATTTTAATGTGCATATGCACAAAACTAAAGAGGATAGTTTCCCTCCCACAGGCAGTATGAATCTATCTACACCACATGGACTTCAGCAGATCAAGGCAGATCATATCCCTCTTATCGAGGACAACGAGAAATGAACAGTAAATTTTATCCAACCAGCAACACATGTGTCCCATGAGTGGATTAAAAAAAATCTTTTGATCTTTCATTGTTCCAAAGTTGCTGAAAGGCACAACTTTATTTGGACTTTCTCATTATTAGTCAAGAGTGGGATTCTTTCCACGCCATAGCCTGGCCATGAGACCAGGTTTAATACTTGCAACACACAAACTTGAAAGCTTCCTGGTCAGTTTCAAACCATCTGGTAAATTTGCCTTCTGAGTTATTGGAAAGCTCTTGGAGACTACCATTAACATTCAGTTTACCTATCCTTGTATAAAGCATTATGATATACTTTGTTGATTGTATTGTGACAACAGCAATGCAGATGACAGATATAGCAGTTAAAGTTTGTTCTGTATTTTATTTCGAGGGAGCTTCAAAGGTCAGCCAAGTTCAAGCAGTAAAATACTTGGTAATAAAGCATGAATGAAGACAGGGAGGAAAAAGCTTTTAGATCGTATACTGAAATTCTCCTGCAATGATTGATAATCCATTCATTTCATTTCATAATGCACTGTTTAGGAATAAGTAAACCTCTTATCAAAGCATAGGTGTTGACTTTGCAGTTGAATCCTTTTAAGATTCATTTAAGAATGCATTTAATTTCCGATTTGAGTTGCTGTATTTTTCTCCTGCAGGCGGGTTGCTGCCGCATTGTTCAAACAATCCTGAATAATTGATATGATGGCTCAGTGGTTAGCACTGTTGCCTCACTAGGCCAGGGACTAGGTTTGATTCCAGCCTTGGATGACTTTGAACTAGCAGAATTATATGCCAATGGTTCATTATTTTTTACCTGTTGGTCAAGTCTCAGAGTTGGGGAATTCTTTGTACTTTTAAAATAGCTTTAACTTTAACGATGACTGCTGCAATAGTGGAGCTTTATTTCGAAGTGAAGCATAACACCTTCAAGAAGCTTGATCAATTCAGTACAAAGAAACCACTTAATTGGTACCCTATCCACTACCTTCATCATTCACTCCTTTCATTACCAAGGCCCAGTAGCTACAGTGTTCACAGTTTACAAGATGCACTGTCATAATTTACCAAGGCTCCTTCAACATAATCTTGCAAATGCATGACCTCTCACATCTAGAAGAACAAGGACAGCAAATACATGGGAACAGTATCAACTGAGTCTGTGCAGCTTTGATTTTAATTAGTATTATTTTTCTTGGAAAAAGTATATTCAATTTAAAACATCTTCAAAATATTTCTACTTTACAAATTGAGCCAGTGATCATGAAAACCAGCAATGCTTAGTGCTACGACATGGGGGTGAACCCCTCTGCTACTTAAACCCAAACACCCAGAAAAGTTCACCTCACCTCGTAATCTGTTAAAATATGAGTGATAGAGAATTCCCAAATTCCATTATTTGAAGAAAATAACATCAAATTATTTTTTTACTCTAAAACTGAACATTAAACAACAACTATTCACAACTTTAAGCTACCCTTTCTCTTATCTGCTGACTATCTTCCTCCAACTCTATAACAATATGCTATACCAATAAGACACGTATTAAATTACTTCAACTTAATTGCAAAACCACACAGCTGCTGTAGATTTCTCTGTGTCTTTCTTCTTTTGTCTGAAGATTCATTTTGACGGTGTTAGGCAAGAACTTTCAAAAGCCGATTGGGGGCAGATGTTCTCAGGTAAAGGGACGGCTGGAAAATGGGAAGCCTTCAGAAATGAGATAACGAGAATCCAGAGAAAGTATATTCCTGTCAGGGTGAAAGGGAAGGCTGGTAGGTACAGGGAATGCTGGATGACTAAAGAAATTGAGGGTTAGCTTAAGAAAAAGAAGGAAGCATATGTAAGGTATAGACAGGATAGATCAAGTGAATCCTTAGAAGAGTATAAAGGCAGTAGGAGTATACTTAAGGGGGAAATCAGGAGGGTGTTGGCAAATAGAATTAAGGAGAATCCAAAGGATTTTTACAAATATATTAAGAACAAATGGGTAACTAGGGAGAGATAGAGCCCCTCAATGATCAGCAAGGCGGCCTTTGTGTGGAGCTGCAGAAAAGGGGGGAGACACTAAATGAGAATTTTGCATCAATATTTACTGTGGAAAAGGATATGGTAGATATAGACTGTAGGGAAATAGATGGTGTCACCTTGAAAAATGTCCATATTACAGAGGAGGAAGTGCTGGATGTCTTGAAATGCATAAAGGTGGATAAATCCCCAGGACCTGATCAGGTATACCCTAGAACTCTGTGGGAAGCTAGAGAAGTGATTGCTCGGCCTCTTGCTGAGATATTTGTATCATCGATAGTCACAGGTGAGGTGCTGGAAGACTGGAGGTTGCCTAACCTGGTGCCACTGTTTAAGAAGGATGGTAAGGACAAGCCAGGGAACTATAGATCAGTGAGCCTGACCTATGTGGTGGGCAAGTTGTTGGAAGGAATCCTGAGGGACAGGATATACATGTATTTGGAAAGGCAAGGACTGATTAGGGATAGTCAACATGGCATTGTGAGTGGGAAATCATGTCTCACAAATTTGATTGAGTTTTCTGAAAAAGTAACAAAGAGGATTGATGAGGGCAGAGCAATAGATGTGATCTATATGGACTTCAGTAAGGCATTCGCCAAGGTTCCCCATGGGAGACTGATTAGCAAGGTTAGATCTCACGGAATACAGGGAGAACTAGCCATTTGGATACAGAACTGGCTCAAAGGTAGAAAACAGAGGGTGGTGGTGGAGGGTTGTTTTTCAGACTGGAGGCCTGTGACCAGTGGAGTGCCACAGGATCGGGGCTGGGTCCACTACTTTTTGTCATTTATATAAATGATTTGGATGCGAGCATGAGAAGTACAGTTAGTAAGTTTGCAGATGACACCAAAATTGGACGTGTAGTGGACAGCGAAGTGGATTCCTCAGATTACAACAGGATCTTGACCAGATGGGCCAATGGGCTGAGAAGTGGCAGATGGAGTTTAATTCAGATTAATGTGATGTGGTGCATTTGGGAAAGTAAATCTTAGCAGGACTTCTACTCTTAATGGTAAGGTCCTAGGGAGTGTTGCTGAACAAAGAGACCTTGGAGTGCAGGTTCATAGCTCCCTGAAAGTGGAGTCACTGGTAGATAGGATAGTGAGGAAGGCACTTGATGTGCTTTTTTTTATTGGTCAGATTATTGAATGCATGAGTTGGGAGGTCATGTTGCGGCTGTACAAGACATTAGTTAGGCCACTGTTGGAATATTGCGTGCAATTCTGGTCTCCTTCCTATTGGAAAGATGTTGTGAAACTTGAAAGGGCTCTGAAAAGATTTTCAGGATGTTGCCAGTGTTGGAGGATTTGAGCTACAGGGAGAGGCTGTACAGGCTGGGGCTGTTTTCCCTGGAGTATTGGAGACTGAGGGGTAACCTTATAGAGGTTTACAAAGTTATGAGGGGCATGGATAGGGTAAGTAGACAAAATCTTTTCCCTGGGTGGGGGAGTCCAAAACTAGAGGGCATAGGTTTAGGGTGAGAGGGGAAAGATATAAAAGAGTCCAAAGGGGCAACTTTTTCACACAGAGTGTGGTATGTGTATGGAATGAGCTGCCAGAGGAAGTGGTGGAGGCTGGTACAATTGTAACATTTAAGAGGCATTTGGATGGGTATATGAATGGCAGGGATTTGGAGGGATGTGGGTCGGTTGCTGGCAGGCAGGACTAGATTGGATTGGGATATCTGGTCAATGTGGACAGGTTGGACTGAATGGTCTGTTTCCATGCTGTACATCTCTATCTCCCTGGTCATATTACCTTTTACTGTGAGTATGTTTCATATGAAAAGGTACCTTTGATAAAGCGTGTTTCTTAATTTCTTAGAGAATAAGATGTTAGATCTCCAGGTATTTTTGTATCGATGGCAGTTGCTCTCTCTACAATTTTCAAATGTCCACATTTTTATATCCCCAACATAGGATCGTCTCACTGGTTTGTTACTGGCAAAAGATAAATTCAAACTCGATTAGGTTTTAGTATCCTGGGGCATAATGTAAACTGGTTAAATTTGAATTGTTGTCAAAACAGTAACCAAAATTCAGGTATCCATTTTCACAGCCAAATGTTACATATTTTCAATTTTCCAATACATTCTGGGACTTCCGTCTAGTCATGTACATAGATGCTTGAAAGCTCTCAGTTCAGAACAGCATTTACTCTCTCTTAAATGTACAGTACACACCTTCAACTTCATAACATTAGCAATTGTGATAGATAAATAAAACAATTAAATGAAGGCACCATACTTTAGACATGCAACCATCTTTTTTACCCAAGTGCAATAAGGAAGGAGAATTCTACCAAATGGACTGAATGGTCTCCTTCTGAGCTCGACTGGTTCTTCTGACTCTGTGATTGCACAATGATTCTAAATGCAATAATACCTGTTCCATTATCTTATCTATGCTTGAGAACTGCAGATCAAAGTCAGACATCAAACAGCCAACATTTGTATGATTTTTTTTCTTTGATAGAAAACAGTACGAATCATATTCAATGACCAGGCCATGAAAAGTGAAGTAGACATTGAAGTAGACCATTTAAAATACTTCAGAACTAATGTTACTTGAGGGAACTGAAGAATGTAATAACAAATAAGTAACACATATTTTTATGTATATTATGTTCACATTGCTGAATGAACAAAACATACAATACTTAGTGAGCACGAAGATAAAATACAATTATTTATGAAACAGTGCAAGTGAAGGGGACACTCACTAAGAAAATGAGTAACAGTCCCTTTATATAAATCTTCACAGGTGAAGACCTTACTCAACTCAAATTCAGTCATTTGACTTCAGAAGTTTACAACATGAAGCAATTCAAGAAATTAAATTTCCATGAGAGACCTGGTAGATGGCATAAAATCCTAAAGGAGATAAAAGAAAAAGATAGATGAGGTTGTGTTTAATAACTATAGAAGCTCCATGAAACATGAGCTGTATCTGAGTGTACTGATGGATTAGCAATCTTATTTTGACATTCGAAAAGCCTAAGACATGAAGCTAGCACATACAGAGCATAGTGAGCCCAACATCTATCGTGAGGACACCACTTGAGAGTATTATATGGCACCTGGCAAAGCATATCCAAAGAGCATACAGACATTTGGAGAAGAAAGCATGTGTTTATTACTTAGGAGACATGTCTAACTGATCTGCTCAAATTCTTTGAGGAGGTAGCTGAACTGATTATTTGAGAGGGTCTCCTGTAAAAAGAGAAATTAATATCTAATGAGCTGATTGAAAAGTACGTCATCAACAGAAATCATAATAAGATAGGTGGAAATGTTTGGTGGGAAGGACAGTAACTGATAAAATTCTGTAAGCACTCTGCTGGGTCCCCTGCTACTCAAAATATTCATCCATTATTTTCAAATTATTTTTTGCAATATATACAATTTCTTGATTATATCCTGCAGTGTGACCAAGGGACAGTTTACCTATTGCAAGATCAAAGAGATTTGAACAAATAAATTATATAGGCTAAAGAACTGCAGATAGATTCTAATGGTTTAAATATCTCAGGATGAAGCTAAGAGAGATCTATGTATTTCAGTGGACTCCAGAGGCAGAATTATCCAGGCATGTGTAGACCTTTTAGAATGGAACATATATGGTAGAGAGGCAAAAATCCACGTTGTCAACAGTGAGTTAACATTTTACTGTTAGGTTCAGAGAAACGTCTGACTTTCATAGTTGAGAACCTGTTTTGCATTCATCAGCGTGCAATGAATACTCATTAATGCCCCAGCCCACTGGAATGATGGTTCTGAGGTGCCATCGTGTCAGCCCAACATTTGTCTGTATCTCTGTGTGTCTGCATGTGTGGTGTCTTCATAGTGATACAGACTGTTTTCTTCAAACTGTAGTGAATACAATCTTCTTCCATTACTTGGCTCCTTCATTTACAAGGTGTTTCTTTGTGCAAACACTTATAGCACATGCAGTAAAGCCTGACCAGTTTACCCAACTTGCAAGAAGGCTCAGTCATATGCAGCCTAACTTCTTGTCGTTAAATGCTTACAGTGTAAGGGATAAAGGTGGACCAGACCGACTAGCCTGCCAAAGTGAGGCAGTCGCATGGACTGATGCCAGCATACTTCTCAGGGTGGGCAAGCGGTGCTCAACTGAAGTTGGGTCTGAACTGAGGAGGGAGTCAAACTAAATTGAATGAAGAAAGGGTCTCAGCAGAAAAGTGGGTTCAACGGAAAGTATTCCCAGAAAGATGGGCTGGATGAAATGGGACAATGCGAAATGGAACTCTAAATGAATGGTTGTTGGAGGCACTAAGGGATTCTTGGAAATGGAAGGATGCTGAGGCAGGAATCGCAGTGTTTGAGGTAAAGGGGACAAGGAAGGATGAGAGCTGCAAATTAAGGTTGGGGAACACAACAGGGTCATTAGATGAGCTCAGAAGGGAGAGTAAACTGAATAAGGGATGGTGTAAAGGCAAGACTATGCAGAAATCTGGATGGATGTGGAATTGCAGGAACACATTGAGAGGTAGTGAAAGGGCTGAAATTCACAGTGGGAGATTGAAGGAGAGTTAGTGAGGGCAAAACTGGGCCACTACCAATTATGGAATAAAGAGTCTTCTGAAGAGGAAGGGTAGGGGCTAAACAACCAAAAGGTGTATAACTATCATCTTTCTCTAAATTGGTTTTCAAAATAAGATCTCTCAGCGAACCCGCAGTCCAAATGGGAAGGTCCCAGGTCTATTTGCATGTGCTACTGCACAGTGTAAACACATCCAACTGAGGAAATCCAAACAGAAACTTAAAAATACTACTATGTGAGCACGGAGTGAAGGGCTTTGCACTGAAGAGAAGTAATCACTGAAGAATATGCTCTTGCAGCTTCACACACCAACATCCCAACCACGTCCCTTCATTCATTAATCTTTGACATAAAGGGCACCTAAGTAATGGTGCTGGGGAGGTAACTCCATATTTACCTCTGCAGCACTATTTACAGGTTCATGTTGACTGAAAAGTTAAGGACATTGGGTGTGAAACTTCATACAGGCTGTAAAATCCAAAGGCGCATGATTTTATAACAGGGCTTAATGAAGGTCACATTGAATCAGATTGGGCTAATTGCTACCTGGATAGAAAACAATGTAACAATCAAGGCTGTAAAGGGCTTGTACATGACACAATCAGGAAGTGGAAAACCAGTCATAGGTCACAGAGGCGATGCACCTCACCAGGTCGAGGTAGCTGTAGGATAGGCTTTCACCCAGCGCATGAACAGTCTGATAATATCAAGATCTCAAATGGAAAAGATACATCTCATTCCTGTTATTTCTTTACAGGTCAGTACGTCCATACAAGATGTTTGACCAACTTAACCCAGCAGCTGTAATGGGAGGAGAAGAAGAAGAGGAAGAGGAGGAAGAGATGGTGGAGGAGGTGGTTTTGGTGGAGAAGGAGGAGAAAATACCAACAGAACCAGAGATGCAAGGCTCAGGGTCTGCAGATGTGGTTTATGGGGATTAGGATCCAACTGTCAACAAGGAGTCTACCATGAGGGTATACCAAAAGTGTTGCAGCTACCTGGATATAGGTGCAAGGCAGCGTCAGAGCTGTCTTCACTTGACTAAAGAAGACAACGCCTTACAGTTGCCACCTCCTACAACAGATCTATAACTGTGCAGATTGGTAGGAAATACTATTCCTGAGGGGCTGACGATCACATTGGCTAAGCTACTGAGGCACTGGCTGCTTGCAGACCTTAATGGGGACATGTATGGCAGCTTGCAGTTGATGATGTGCATTCAGGAGTTCACCGATGCTCTCTACAGGAAATCGATATAATGTGCCCATTCACCAAGGACCGAGAACCCTACCTGTTGGATTAACAGCCATCGCTGTGTTCTCTCAGGTACAACGGCTGTTGCCTACACAGTACTCAGAGCTCAATGTTTAGCCAGAATCCTGAACTGAACGAAATTTCACTCCCTTAATGCCCAGTTAATTTGTGACCAGAGACAATAATTCCTGCAGGCGTACATCAGCTATCCATGGAGCTGTCACGTTTACACTCTACACAACTCCTCAGTTCTTCAAATGTTTTCACCTCCCACCCGCATCACCTCCAGGGCTGGCTCATGAATGGGAAGGGCTACCCCAGAGTGCATGGCCAATTGCAGCAATGCAAACAGCACTACAATTCAGCAAAAAACAAAGAATTGCCAGAGATCTGAAACAAAAATAGAATTTGCTTGAAACACTCTGCAGGTTGGTCACATGGAGCCTTTGAGAAGTACAGCACAGAGACAGATCCTTAGGTCCAACCCATTCGCGCCAACCAGATATCCTAACCCAATCTAGCCCATTTGCCAGTACTTGGTCCATATCCCTGTAAACTCTTCCTATTCATATATCCATCCAGATGCCTTTTAAATGGTGTAATTGTACCAGCCTCCACCACTTCCTCTGGCAGCTCATTCCATACACGCACCACCCTCTACGTGAAAAAGTTGCCCTTTAGGTCTCTTTTATATCTTTACTCACTCACCCTGAACCTATGTCCCCTACTTCTGGACTCCCCGAACCCAGGGAAAAGACATTGTCTGTTTATCCTATCCATGCCCCTCATGATTTTATAAACCTCCATATCCTCAGCCTCCAATGTTCCAAAGAAAACAGCCCCAGCCTATTCAGCCTCTCTCTATAGCTCAAATCTTCGAACCCTGGCAACACCCATGTAATCCTTTTCTGAACTCTTTCAAGTTTCACAATATCCTTCCAATAGGGAGGAGACGAGAATTGCACGCAATATTCCAACAGTGGCCTAACCAATGTCCTGTACAGCCGCAACATGACCTCCCAACTCCTGTACTCAATACTCTGACCAATAAAGGAAAGCATACCCAATGCCTTCTTCACTATCCTATCTATCTGTAACTCTACTCTCAAGGAACTGTGAACTTGCACTCCAAGGTCTTTTTATTCAACAACACTCCCTAGGACCTTACCATTAAGTGTATAAGTCCTATAAAGATTTGCTTTCCCAAAATGCCGCACCTCACATTTATCTAAATTCAAATCCATCTGCCACTTCTCAGCCCATTAGCCCATCTGGTCAAGATCCCATTATAATCTGAGGTAACCCTCTTCATTGTCCACTACACCTCCAATTTTGGTGTCATCTGCAAACTTACTAACTGTACCTCCTATGTACACATCCAAGTCATTATAGAAATGAAGAAAAGTAGTGGAAACAGCACTCCACTGGTCACAGGCCTCCAGTCTGAAAAGCAACCCTCCACCATCACCCTCTGTCTTCTACCTTTGAGCCAGTTCTGCATCCAAATGGCTAGTTCTCCCTGTATTATGTGAGATCTAACCTTGCTAATCAGTCTCCCATGGGGAACCTTGTCGTACGCCTTACTGAAGTCCATATAGATCACATTTACTGCTCTGACCCCATCAATCCTCTTTGTTACTTCTTCAAAAAACTCAAGCAAGTTTGTGAGACATGATTTCCCACGCACAAAGCCATGTTGACTATCCTGATCAGTCCATGCCTTTCCAAATACATGTACATCCTGTCCCTCAGGATTCCCTCCAACAACTGACCCACCACTGATGTCAGGCTCACTGATCTATAGTTCCCTGGCTTGTCTTTACCATCATTCTTAAACAGTGGCACCACATTAGCCAACCTTCAGTCTTCTGGCATCTCACATGTGAGTATCGATGATACAAATATCTCAGTAAGGGGCCCTGCAATCACTTCCCTAGCTTCCTACTGAGTTCCAAGGTACACTTGATCAGGTCCTGGGGATCTATGTATTTTTATGTGTTTCAAGACAGCCAGCACCTCCTCCTCTGTAATATGGACATTTTTCAAGATGTCACCATCTATTTCCCTACATACTATATCTCCCATGTCCTTCTCCACAGTAAACACTATTAAAATATACTCATTTAGAATCTCCCCCATCTCCTGCAGCTCCACACAAAGGCTATCTTGCTGGTCTTTGAGGGGCCCTATTCTCTCCCTGTTTACCCTCTTGTCCTTCATGTATTTAGAAAAACCCTTTGGATTCTCCTTAACCCTTTTTGCCCTCTTGATTTCTCTCTTAAGTATACTCCTCCTGTCTATACCCTTCTAAGGATTCACTCAATCTATCATGTCTATACCTTACTTATGCTTCCTTCTTTTTCTTAACCAAACCCTCAATTTCTTTAGTCATCCAGCATTCCCTGTACCTACCAGCCTTTTCTTTCACCCTGACAGGAATATACTTTCTCTGGATACTCGTTATCTCATTTCTGAAGGCTTCCCATTTTCCAGCTGTCCCTTTACCCTGTGAACATCTGCATCCAGTCAGCTTTTGAATGTTCTTGTCTTATACCACTAAATTTAGCCTTCCTCCAATTTAGGACTTCAACTTTTAGATCTGGTCTATCCTTTTCCATCACTATTTTAAAACTAATAGAATTCGGGTCACTGGCCCCAGAGTGCTCCCCCACTGACACCTCAGTCACCTGCCCTGCCTTATTTCCCAAAAGTAGGTCAAGTTTTGCACTCTCTCTTGTAGGTACATCCACATACTGAATCTGAAAATTTTCTTGTACACACTTAACAAATTCCTCTCAATCTAAACCCCTAACACTATGGCAGTCGCAGTCTATGTTTGGAAAGTTAAAATCCCCTACCATAACCACTCCATTATTCTTATTGGTAACTGAAATCTCCTTACAAATTTATTTCTCAGTTTCCCACTGACTATTAGGGGGGTCTATAATACAATCCTAATAAAGTGATCATCCCTTTCTTAGTTCTCAGCTCCACCCAAATAACTTTCCTGAATGTATTCCCAGGAATATCCTCCCTAAGTACAACAATTATACTATCCCTTATCAAAAAATGCCAATCCGATAGCATTTGTATTCTGGAACATTAAGCTGCCAGTCCTGTCCATCTCTGAGCCACGTTTCTGTAATTGCTATGATATTCCAGTCACATATTATTCCAGTTCCTAACCATGCCCTGAGTTCATCTGCCTTCCCTGTTAGGCCCCTTGCATTGAAATAAATGCAGTTTAATTTATCAGTCATACCTTGTTCCCTGCTTTGTTTCTGCCTGCTCTGACTGTTTGATTCACTCCTTTTCCCAACGTACCAGTCTCAGATTGACCTCTTTCCTCACTATTTCCCTGCGACCCACTCCCTTACTAGTTTAAATCCTCCCAAGCAGCTCTAGCAAATCTCCCTGGCAGTGTATTAGTCCCCTTCCAATTTAGGTACAATCCATCCTTGTTCAGGTCACTCCTACCACAGAAAAGATTCCAATGATCCAAAAATGTGAATTATTCTCCCATGCACCAACTCTTTAGCCACATATTCATCTGCTCTATCCTTCTATTCCTACCCTCACTAGCTTGTAACACCGGGAATAATCCAGATATTCCTACCCTCGAGGACTTCCTTTTTAAATTCCTGCCTAACTTTCTATATTCTCCCTTCAGAATTTCATCCTTTTCCCTTCCCATGTTGTTGGTTCCAATGTATATAATGACCTCCTGCTGGCCCCTGTTCCCCCTTTGAGAACATTCTGCACCCTCTCCAGGACATCCTTCATCCTGGCACCAGGGAGGCAACACACCATTCTGATTTTTCACTGCTGGCCACAGAAACGTCTGTCTATACCTCTGACTAGAGAGTTCACTATCACAATCAATCGCTTGGAACCCGATGTGCCCCTCATTACACTAGAACCTGTCTCGATACCAGAAACTTGGCTGTTTGTACTATATTTCCTTGAGAGTCCATCACTCCCTACATTTTCCAAACAGCATGCTTGTTTGACATGGGGATAGCCATAGGAGACTCCTGCACTACCTGCCTACCCCTCCTCCCTTTCCTGGAGTTACCCCATCTATCTGACCATATCTATATATTTTCTCCCTTCCTGTAACTGCCATCCATCACACCCCCAGCTCTTGCAATTTCCTTATTGCCTCTAACTGTCACTCCAACTGATCTATGTGATCTGCTAGGATTTGCAACCAAAGATACTTCCTGCAGATATAATCCTCAGTAACATGGAAACTCTCCCTAAACTCCCACATTTGACAGGAAAAGCGCAACACTCCAATAAAAGCCATCTTTGCTCCTTCACAACCCAGAAAATCGCATCATCTTTTTGCCCTAAAAAACATGCTCCAGGCTAACTTAATATTTATGTTTTTAAAAAAAATTAATCAAGAAACAGATTTCAAAAAAACATATAATCAAGAAAGAACCCATGCTATTTAGTACTGCAGACGTACAGCAAGGTTACATATTAACTACAATGCACTGATCTGTTCCTGTGCTGTGACCTCTCCTACACAGGTTCCTCCAAAGTCAGCTGTAAATTTCGCTGTTTCTTAAGTTTTCCTAGATGCATTCCAATGTCCACAGAGACATGAACTCAAACAACAAAGGCAGTAACTGTGCAGATTCACTGCTGTGTCAGTTAGCAGTGTAGGTTTCTTTCTCTGTCTCCCTTATACAGCATGTGCTGTCTTTCTCCCTTTCAAAGTGCCATTGTTTTGACTTTTTTCTCTAAAGTTCCAAAACAATGCAACAGCTTATAAAAGAGCTCTTCTGGAATTCAAAGAAATCACCTCCAACACCTAAAATACCTCAGAAAAGAAGCCATTCTTACAGCCGCAATTTTTCCCCATCCTCCATAGAGGGAAAGCTGAGCCAGTGATCCTTCTTTCGAAGTGAAGTTGACTCTGTTTTCTCTCCATAGATGCTGCCAGACCTGCTGAGTTTGTCCAGCTTTTTCTGTTTTACTACAATGCAGCATATATTTCCATTGCGGACATCATTTACCAGGGAATTTGTCCTCTGACGATGCACTTCCCATTACTCAGGAGGAGCCCTGCATTATTCACCAGACTCTTGGAATACTACTTTTTCCCTGCACCCTATACAAAGGGGCTGAATAATGGAGTAAGAGATCAGTGGAAGGGGAAGTGAAGCAACCACCGGTCTGCTCAGATCAGGAAGAAGGGGAGTCTGACAGAGACACTGAGGAAGAGCCAACACTGATGATGAGGATGTTGAGGAAGCCAGGCAAGGCAAGCAGCCTTGGATAACTTCAAATGAGATAAATTTTAAGTCAGCCTTATTACATAGGTATTAGGGTAATAGAATGAAGATGTTTTGTGCAACTATAAACAGCCTGTTTGAGATCACAACTAGATCACAACAATAGATCTCTTTACTTAAGAAAGGGTATGGAACCCTGCAGGATTTGCAACATAGGTTCACTGTATCAACTGGGATGTATAAATTGTCCTATGAACAGACATTGTGTAGAACAGGACTATATACCCTGGGAAGTTAGAAGAATTGGAGGGGATCCTATTGATATGTAACAATTATTTTTTTAAAGGATTTGATAGGTTGATGCTGGAAGGATGTTTCTGCCAGGCCTGTGCTGTCTATAAATAAAGGTTGCAATTTCAGAGTAAGAGGTCAACCACTAGAAATTGAGAATAAGGAGAAATTGTTGTACAGAAAGGGATGTGGGTGTTTTGAATTCTCATCCCAAGAGAACTGTGCGTATTCATTTGTTCAATATATTTGATGGAGAAATTGGTAGCTTTTTCAGCCCTAAAAAATATAGGGAATTGTGACTAAAGCGATAAAGATAGAATTAAGGTAGAAGATAAGCATGAATGCAGGACCCTCTCAAAGAGCAGAATGCTTTCCTGTTAGTATTTCCTATGTTCTTGCATTTTTAAATGTCATGTTGATCAAATCTTCAAATGAGAGTATCTGGTTAGCAGTAAAATTGACGACTGTAGGAGTAGAAAGGAATTGTCTATGAAAAGTAGCTGTTCTTGATTGGCCGGTGGAAATATCAGGATATGTAAATATTGTCAAATTTCATTTCATAGCCTTTAGGATTCAGAGCCTACACAGAATGGAAATTAAAGTGGTGAGGTAGAATCCACAATATAAGCACATGGTCAGAAAAGTGCACAATAGCTATTTCCCATTCCATCCTTATGGTCTTAATCTTTGTTTTTAGTTTATGATACTCCGCTACCTCGATCATATTGAGCAATAAAAAGATATTCATTAAAGTACATACTACAGAGAAAGTGAAGAACACGTAGCTAGCAGTTGGGTTTAAACTACTAATTGAATCTCAAGTCTACTTGAATTGCTTGATTGAACTGTTGTATTGCTTTGTAACATATTGTAAGCCAACCATTATTCTCTGTATTTGTTTTGTGTATAGTTGGAAACTTTGTTGTTTTGGTGTCGAAAAACTTGGAGAGGGTTAGATGGTTACTCCAGATGACATAAAACACTTCATCTGAAGTACTTGACCTGTTTTCTGTATGTGCAGCAAAATGCTGGTCAGTTCCCTTCACCATTTCAGTCATCTCACATGCAATATAGAAATAAAACTTGGATTATGCTAAACCAGAATAGCTGAACTTTGTTACATCAACAATGCAGGGTTCAAAAAGGTTGAATCTGAAGGAGGTGGTTTACCCAAGCAGGGCAATTCCTCATTTAATGATTTACATTGTTAGTCTACTCCAAAATATGGCCCAAATTAAAATACAGAGTCTGTGAAACATTAGAACAAAACTGAGCACAGTTTCTGAAAATCGTAGTTTGTATTTCAAATCATAGCTCTCCTTTCTTCTCATGTATAATGCAACTGCCTAGATTACATTTATTTTACATTTTGTGCAAAATATCATTCAAATATGTAGCTGCTTGAGCAAACGAAACACAATTTGCTTTATTTTCCAACTGCTTTATTTGCAAAGCAAACACATTATTTATACTGGTACAATTTTGAATGATTTTTGCAGCCTCTTAAAAGGATTTCCTCAAAGAGTATTCTTTAATAGAATGACAGGCTTATATTGTTTACCTTAAATAAACTAGAGAATAAGCTTAAATACAAAAGGGAAATAAATGAAAAGATACTTTGCATTGAATTTTCTTTATATCAGTGAATCATTCTTTATCTGCTGCACAGAATTCAGCTTCTTTTAAAACTGACAGTTAATTAATGCGGCATAAGAGTTGGTTAGAAAAGCCAAGTAATGCAAGGCAAGTACTTGAGGGTTGGTAGCAGCTGGTTGAATGCTCTTATTCATGTCTATCATGTGGTGCAAGCTTCAAAAGTGCACGTGTGCTGCATAAAGCAACTAGAGTTCATTTGATTTCTACTATATGAACTCTCTCATTGCCAACAGCACACCTTACAGTTTATAATATTAATGCCAGTTCTGCAAGCTGTCTTATTAGCAGACTGCTTTTTTGAAAAGATTTTGAAAACTGGTTCCCACTGAAAAATATTACAAACTATTAAATACTAATATAGATAATGTACACAAAAAAAAGTTTGTTACATTTCTATCACTGTTACAAAAATTCTCAGCTACTTCTTTGAGCCTTTGCACAGAGGAACAATTAATGATCTGTTCACATTGATCTTGGGACCAATACCATGTTGCTATAATTTGAGAAATCATGCAATTCTGAACAATTGAGCTGTTACGTGTTGGAATTAATGAAATCATTAAATAAGTAGAATAATTTTATTTGTGTCAAGGAAGGATGCTAAAAACTGAAAGGATTTGAAGAGACAGGAAAAAAACAGGATGAACCACAGGAAGGAGAAGAGGTGGTCAGGAAGAGTATACGAGGAGGAAGAGGAAAGAACACATTTTCCAGGTGAAAGGTGATCACACAGATACCAGTTGCAAAAAGGACCTCATTTCTGAAAGAGGAAATGCTTTCACCTGGACATCCAGCTGAAATATGGTGCGAGATTATAGCATTTTGAATATGACACTAGACTTGTAATCCAGAAGCTCAGGCTAATGCTCTGGGGATCTTACCATTACAACAGACGGAATTTAAATTCAATTCAGAAATCTGGAATTGAAAGCTAGTCTCAATGATGGTGATCATGACAACTTCCATTGTTGGAAAAAAATACCTGGCTCACTAATGTCCGTTAAGGAAGGAAATTTGCCATACTTAACTGGTGTGGTCTACACGTTGTCTCCAGGACCACAGCAACATCGTTGACCATGAACTGTCCTATGAAATGGCCAAGGCATACAAGTCAATGAAAATTAGGGATGGGCAACAAATACTGGTCTTGCTAGCAACATCCATATTCCATAAAATAAAAAATAAATAAAATGTGCAGACACAGAATAGGAGAGGACAAAGTGGTTAAAAGGTTTGAGCTTTGACAAAGGATCAGTTAGACTCGAAACGTCAGCTCTTTTCTCTCCTTATAGATGCTGTCAGACCTGCTGAGATTTTCCAGCATTTTCTCTTTTGGTTTCAGATTCCAGCATCTGCAGTAATTTGCTTTTATTTATGGTTAAAAGGTTGAATGGGTAGAGGGGAGAATGAAAAGAGTGAAGGGTTTTGAAGGTAAATGTACAGTGTAATCTGAGCAGGAAGAGCTAATCTTTTGTGGTTATTACATTTTAATTTACTAGTTTTTATATTTACCAATTATTACTTCACACATTCACATAGATCCAGTAAAATCTTTAGCAGAGTTGAGATTACCACTGTTTGTTCAAACAGAGCAGAGTTCATGAGCAAATGTACAACAATGATATGGTTCGTTATATTGTATTCTGGTAGGATCTTCCAGAATGAATGCCTCATATTGATTCTTAGATCTTTTATATTAAAAGAAATAAAATTTCCTTTCTTCTTGCATAAGTTATCAATATTCTCTCCATTCAAATAACACTAACAGCATTGCAAACCCAATCTCTCAGTCATTACAATTTGAGGTTAATAGACAACGTCCATCAGCATTTTGGAGGAAGCTAATGGTTTAAATTGATGCAATAGGAGGTGGGGGCTAGCACTACGTGGACATGTAAAGGGTCCCCGTCAGTCATCAGTATGTTTGAAGGCTGATTGCATCATTGCAGAGTATAAAGGAATGAAGAGTAAAGCAACATGGCAGGCAGTGTAGGGCTGTAAGGATGGCCTCAAATTCAGCACCACCTCTCCCAGGAAGGTATCCTGGGGATGTTGTAAGATTGTGGGAGTAAAGGAGAGGACTAAGGTCCCCTGGAAGGAATTGTCCCTGTGGAAGGCTGAAAAGAGAAGGGGGTGGGTAAATACATGTCCATTAGGAGGTGGCGGTGGAAATAGCGGCTAATGATCTTTTGGATGTGGACGCTGGTGGGATTGTAGGTGAGGACAAGGGGGACCCTATTACTGTTGTGGGAGAGAGAATGAGGGCTGAAGTTTGGGAGATGAATCAGACATGACTGGGGGCCCTGTCGACTGTGATACTTGCAGTCAGAGGGACACCTCTCATGAGTTTTTCATAGAAAGCATCAAATTTGGAATAGAGCCAGGAGGAAACCTGTGAGCAGACCCAAGCAGGGATGGATGGAGGTTTGTAGGAGAGGTGATTGGAAGCATGGTCCAGTGAAGGAGGTTCGTTAGTCACCTCCTGACCAGGTAGGATGGTGAGATTCTGAAACCTTGAAGAGCACTCTGGCACAGTTAGAATGGGGAAGAGGAGCTGTATCTTACACAGCTTGTGAATGGAGTAGGTGATGGAGACTGCGTTGACTGTGAGCAGTTCCTATGCTCACTGGATGGTGCTACTCAGCCTCAAGGGTCATCACAAAATGGGTTCTCATGGAGTAGTAATGAAAAAGGAGTTCTCCAAGGTAGTGCAGACCCTTGTGTGAAGAATGGAGGATTCCATTAATGACATGAGCATAGCAGTGTTTTCAGTGTCTGCATGGGAGAGATTGACCAACCTCATAGAACCCACTTGGTTGTGCCCACCAAGTTACTTTTTGTTTTTTTAAAAAAGCAGAATGAAAATGGACAATGTATTTTGCCACGTTGGCATTCACAGGGTTAGGTGACCTTTCCTCGTGGTGTATAAAAACATGAAACCATCTGAGACTGACAAATAGATCATTTATATGGTCAGGGCATTAAAACACAAATGACCTTTTGGATTTGCCATTGAAAAAGCACAGGAACTCATTACATCTCTCTCATGGAGTTAACACAATTTTCTAAATATCTACAGAGTTTGCGACGTGATGGCTGCCCAGACTTAATATCTGGGAAATGAATTTCCATAAAAGGAGGTGAAGAAGTTATCTAATTAGAATGAGATGCAAACAGCCCAGATTCTTACCATAATGTGGCCAGAACCATCGGTGTAAATGCTGGATGTACAATACAGCAAACTAGTTTAGGGTAAGAAACACTTTTATCAAGTCACAGCTTGAACAGGCCAGGGTCGCCCCACTGAAATATAAAGGCACCAGTGAGAACAACACGCACCTGCTAAAAACTAATTAAATCCTAATGTAGGGGCTCAGCTTTGGCCAGAACATTTCTGCTGTATGGAATAAGCTATTGAGTTCATCACCAGAAACTTCTGAGTTCCGTTGTCTTCTATGAACCAAGAGAGAACCTTCACCTCGCAATGTCTCCATCTCAAGAACTAAAATCTAAAGTAATCTTTTGGACTCTAAGAAATCTACCTTATACACACAAGAAAGGATGATGATAGGAGATGTGAATTGTGTGAATAAACATTGTTGCGACTATACTCTGATTATTGAGGAGATGAAAGTTTCATTTAAAAAAACTCACAAAAATGCACTTTCTTTAATGTAAAAGGATTAAATGGATTAAATCCCAATTTGCTGCAGTTAGGCAAAAGGTGAAGAAATGGTAACCCATTTTTCATGTCTCCATTGTCTGCTACAAGAATCATACGCACAGTCAATTAAATAGCTGCAGGAACAGTATCCGGGCGTGAACAGAATGTATGAAACATTCTGCAGTTTTGGTGCAGTGATGGTACATGGGATGTTAGGCATGGAAATAAGCTCTAGTTAAGCTTCCTCCCAGCTGACTTCATTGAGATCTATTGGCATAAAACCTCTACCTCCTTCTCCATCCAATATTTATTTCATTTTCCTTACATTTGATTAAATTCATTGCCATTAAATCCAAAGATGTGCAGGCTAGGTGAATTGATCATATTAAATTGCCCATAGTGTTCAGGGATGTGGAGACTAGGGGTACATTAATTAGGGGTAAATGTAGAGTAATAGTTCAGTGAATGAGTCTTATTCTTCGAAGGGTGGGTGTGGACTTGTTGGGTATGTTTCCACACTGTATGGATTCTAATTCTAATTATTGTACAGTAGTCTATATCCTATTCTTAAAACTCTCTTGGTGAAAAAGATTTCTTCTGACTTCCCTATAGCTGACTATCATATTGATAGCATCTAGTTATGTTCTTCCCAAGAGAAAACGTGCCCTCCTTATTTATTACAAACAAAGTTTCCAGGACTTTAAAATAACTATTCAGTTACCTCTCATCTATTGGTGTTCCTCTACTGCACTTCGGTCCTTATTACTTGGGAACGAGAGAATTCGTGTGTTGCTCTATCCTTCATATGATAGATAAATATGAGGTGCTATACTATCGTAAACTCTATTTGAAAATGTTTTATTAGTTTATTTCATCTGTTTCTAAATTTTGTTGCTGTCCTCCCAATTTGGTGCCATTTGTAAATAGAGAAAGACTCCAGCCCCCTAAGATCTACCAGGCCCAGGAGAAATATCTTGAATTGATTCAGATGAGTGAATGGACTTCTTTGTGTAGTGTTGGATGGTCTAATGGTGCAGCCTACTGAGCCTCCTCCAGATCCTCCTCTATCAACGAAGTGGATTTCACCTCTACATGGTCCCCTTCCAGCTTTACTACTCTCTGAAGGGCCATGGTGTGCAGAGCATCATTTTCCCTGATCAGCCAAGGCACCAGAACTACACTTAAGGAGACCAACAGTTTACTTAATGCACTTGTAGTGATGTGACAGTAGCCATCCCTCTCAAAGGAGTATCCCTTATCAGCCAGGAACTGTCCATGGAAGTTTAACATCTTCTTTCAGGAGGGCACAGAGATCTGCCACAATTGGCACAGCTATCTGAGCAGCAATACTGCTGACATATTCTTGAAACCAAAAGAGAAAATGCTGGAAAATCTCAGCAGGTCTGGCAGCATCTGTAAGGAGAGAAAAGAGCTGACGTTTTTGACATATTCCTGAAGTTGATCCTTTGCCAGTTGCCAGATTGTGCCTTTTGACCAGCATCTCCACATCCTTATGCACCAGGGAACTATCTTTGTCATTGGAGCCACTGCTTCCCTCCAGTGCTCTCACCCACCTCTGAATAGGTAGACCCCATGTCCAGGTACAGCCTCAGTCAGTAAAACCTCAGCTGCCAAATTTCTCTTGCAATGCTGCAGTTGACCGGCGTGCCTCTAAAAGAATGAGAATGAATAGGAGTGACAATTGGAAAATTAATACTTAAGAGAGCAAAGCAAAGATGAGATTGATCATTGGAGAATATCTCCATGTTCTATAAAGTATAAAACAAGCAAGAATAATATGAAAGACAACGGTGGAAACCGTTACAGGACACCAAATGCGCAATTTTTCCAGGTAGATGTTGAGACAATGTAGACATCACCGTGTCAATTTTATGCTATAACATAAGAATCTCTAAAGGACATAAAATGACTTGCGATCAAACAAGTCCATCCTTATTGATTGATCCTGACACACATTCTTATCAAATTCCATAGCTCCTATTTTTCTTCAGCAATGCACTTAGTTGCTTCCAGAAGCCAGTCACACCATTCAGTTCAGTCCAATGGCATGCCCTGGAAATTCATTCCACAAGTCTTATTACACTCGTACAAAAATAAATCCTGAACTTATTCTAAGCTTTACAATCTTTAAAACTTGTGTCCCCTGGTGTTTGAGCTTGTCACTACAGTGGCAATTTGCTTGGATCAACTTTGTCAGTCCATTTCATATTCTTGAAAATTCCACTAGAAATCTCTTTCCTAAAGAGAACAGACCCAATCTTCCTAATTGTTCCTCTATTCTTAGATTCCTGATACCTTGAAACAGACTGTTCATTCTCTACCAGTTCAAGGTAATGATCTGTTTTAAGAAATTTGGGCGAAGCCTAATTGCTTATAATAAACAAATATTGAAGAAAGTAAGAGATGCAAAAAAAAATCAGTTAGTAGTGATTTAAGAGATGTCAAGTTTATGTTTTAAGAATATGCCCATTGTGGGAGAATGGGAAAGCAAAGAAACATTAAAAGAAATCACAGTTTGGACTGATAATGAGTTCCACACTCTGGCCACTCAGAGGAAAGACAATCCATCAGAATCCTCTACTGGCTAGAAACGAAATGCCATGGGAGGAGGAAGATCCAGTTTTTGTCATCCCTGAAGGTACCAATAACACAAGCAGGAGAAAGGAGAAGGTACTCTAGAAGATACTGGTGTGAGTAGTCTCTAGGCCCCCAATGTTGATGGGAGTAACAATAATTCCTGTGGACAGGTCTCCTATGGCGGCTCCGCCTGGCTGGTTATCTTTATGGCCGTTTTTGAATGTTTTTGTCTACCACATTGCTGGTCAAGCATCCCTGCACACCTCACCAGAAACAGCAGCATTTATTGATCAGATTGGCCAAATGACCTTGAGTAAAAATATGTGTTGGCCCTATGATCCGCATCGAGCAAGATCGCCTGCAGAACTGGGTGTAGACGGACGAGCAAATGTTTTAATAACTGACTTCAGTCTGGATGGGATACGTCCTGGAGAAAGTCACCTCCCCTGCAGCTACATCCAGGGCAGTGATCGGAGAAAAGAGCCGGAGCCATGGAGGATCCAGCAAGACCATCAGCACTGGTGGGGAATCCATCTCTACTCAGACCGGAGGCTTGGAAGGAAGATATCGGATACTTCATTTTATTTCCTATGAGGACTTGGATCCAGGCCCAGAGGATTAAGTTATGTTATAGATGTTGTCAGGCCTGTATTAGAAGGGGAGATAGGGGTTGGCCCACCCTGCTGAGCACATGACCAACATAGAAATGCTAACCTTTTAGAGAAATGGTCAGAAAGATTCAGGTGGAAAAAATTTGACTGAAGTGGTTAACAATGTGAGTGAGTATCTGACATGAGAACATAGATTGAACCGGTCATAATTCAGCCAATCTATGATCGCCCTACTGTGAGGTTGTGATACATAACTCCATTGCCAGTTTATTCTGTACACTTGTCCCAACAACAGGCACACTTCATATCCATTTGATAAAGAAGCATTGAATTAAGAATATTAGATGTGCAAGAACCAAATGAGATTAGGGGAAAACATTATGTGGTAGCGTTTCATTTGTAAACTGTAATGCAGAGGACCACTTAAACAACTATGATCCTTTGCTTCTTTCATGTGCGAGTTAACATTTAGAACCAGAATTGGTCTCGGCCCACATGAGAACCATAGACAAGCTGGACTGCTCAACCAGTTTGGATATTTAAAGACAGAGGCAAGACCAGGAAGGAGAGAGTACAAATGGGTGGAGGAAGATACACAGCTTCTTCATCAATTACAACAAGAATAATAAAGAAATCTTCAGCATCCAAGGAACAGGAGATGCGACGTTTCGGGCATAAGCCCTTCTTCCCGAAATGTCGATTCTCCTGCTCCTTGGATGCTGCCTGACCTGCTGTGCTTTTCCAGCAACACATTTTCAGCTCTGATCTCCAGCATCTGCAGACCTCACTTTCTCCTCCTAATTGCAAAAGATACCAAGCAAGTCTCAGATGTGTATAGGGTGTTGCAGAACATCCATATAATCACCCCAAATACCACTGCTGAATGAGAGTGGTGAAGATAACTTGGTCCCCAGGATGAGACGGATACTCAGTCATCCAAATCTATCCACTAGAGTGGAGAAGAGCCAGCTTGGATGAAACATAAGATCCTGAGGATCCACAGCAGCTTGATGTGGAGAGAATATTTCCTCTTGGCTGGGAGATTGAACAATCACGTGTCATTGTGCAAAAATCTGGACTGCCCATTTAAAAAGACACCAGATTTTTTTTGGCTCTTGCAGAGGATTGTAAGAGTTTGGAATTCATGGAAAGTTGGTGGAAGCAGAGTCTTTGAATATGTTTAAGTCAGGGTGAGAGAGTGTCATGTGAAGCAAACAAACGGTTATCAGGGATAGACAGAAATGTGGATGTGAGGTTACAATCAGATCAACTAAGATGTTATTGGATGGTGGAGTAGGCTGGAGGAACAGAGTCACCTCCTCCTCTTCCCAAATGGTACGTTTATACTTAAATACCGATATCAAGTCACTCCTCGACCATGAGCTGAAAATGTGTTGCTGGAAAAGCGTAGCAGGTCAGGCAGCATCCAAGGAACAGGAGAATCGACATTTCGGGCAGGAGCCCTTCTTCAGGAATGAGGAAAGTGTGCCAAGCAGGCTAAGATAAAAGGTAGGGAGGAGGGGCGTTGGAAATGTGATAGGTAGAAGGAGGTCAAGGTGAGGGTGATAGGCTGGAGTGGGGGTGGGGGTGGAGGGGTCAGGAAGAAGATTGCAGGTTAGGAAGGCGGTGCTGAGTGAGGGTTGGGACTGAGACAAGGTGGGGGGAGGGGGAAATGAGGAAACTGGAGAAATCTAGGTTCAGCCCTCGTGGTTGGAGGGTTCCTAGGCGGAAGATGAGGCGCTCTTCCTCCAGCCATCATGTTGCTATGGTCTGATGATGGAGGAGTCCAAGGACCTGCATGTCCTTGGTGGAGTGGGAGGAGTTGAAGTAAAAAATGAGGTCTGCAGATGCTGGAGATCACAGCTGCAAATGTGTTGCTGGTCAAAGCACAGCAGGTTAGGCAGCATCTCAGGAATAGAGAATTCGACGTTTCGAGCATAAGCAAGTGTTGAGCCACGGGTTGGTTGGTCCGGGTGTCCCAGAGGTGTTCCCTGAAACGCTCCGCAAGTAGGCGGCCTGTCTCCCCAATATAGAGGAGACCACATCGGGTGCAGTAAATGATGTGTGTGGAGGGGGAGAGAGTGACGTGTGGAGGGGGGGGGGAAAAGAGAGAGAGAGAGAGAGAGAGAGAGACGGAGGGGAAGAGAGAGAGAGAGAGAGAGAGAGACGGGGGGAAGAGAGAGAGAGAGAGAGAGAGAGAGAGAGAGAGAGAGAGAGAGAGAGAGAGAGAGAGAGACGGGGGGAAGAGAGAGAGAGAGAGAGACGGGGGGAAAGAGAGAGAGAGAGAGAGAGAGAGAGAGAGAGAGAGAGAGAGAGAGAGACGGGGGGAAGAGAGAGAGAGAGAGAGAGACGGGGGGGAAGAGAGAGAGAGAA
>NC_083402.1:32477159-32482159 GCF_020745735.1 Hemiscyllium ocellatum | reverse complement strand
GATCGGGGGAGAGAGAGAGAGACAGAGAGAGAGAATGAATCGGGAGAGAGAGAGAGAGATTGGATAGAGAGAGAGAGAGAGAGAGACTGGAGAGAGAGAGAGAGAGAGAGAGAGAGACAAGATGTAGAGAGAGAGAGAGAGAGAGAGAGAGAGAGAGACTGGAGAGAGAGACACTGGATAAAGAGAGACTGGAGAGAGAGAGAGAGAGTGACTGGATAGAGAGAGAGAGAGAGAGAGAGCGAGAGAGAGAGAGAGAGAGAGAGCGAGAGAGCGAGAGAGAGAGACTGGAGAGAGAGAGACTGGAGAGAGAGAGAAAGAGACACTGGATCGAGGGGGAAGAGACTGGATAGGGAGGGGGAAAGAGAGACTGGATCGGGGGAGAGAGAGAGAGAGCGCGAGAGAGCGAGAGAACGAGAGAGCGAGACTGGATAAAGAGAGAGAGACTGGATAGAGAGAGTGTGTGACTGGATAGAGAGAGAGATCGACTGGATGTAGACAGAGAGAGAGAGAGAGACAGAGAGACACAGAAACATGATGTAGAGAGAGAGACTAGAGAGAGAGAGAGAGAGGCTGGATCGGGAGAGAGACTGGAGAGAGAGAGACGGGAGAGAGAGACTGTATGGAGACAGAGAGAGAGAGAGAGAGAGAGAGAGAGAGAGAGAGAGAGAGAGAGAGAGAGACAGAGAGAGAGACTGGATCGAGGCGGAAGAGACTGGATAGGGAGGGGGAAAGAGAGACTGGATGGGGTGGGGGGGGGGAAAGAGACTGGTTCGAGGGGGAGAGAGAGACTGGATCGGGAGAGAGACAGGAGAGAGAGAGACTGGAGAGAGAGAGAGACTGGAGAGAGAGAGAGACTGGAGAGAGAGAGAGAGACTGGAGAGAGAGAGAGAGACTGGAGAGAGAGAGAGACTGGAGAGAGAGAGAGAGAGAGAGAGAGAGAGAGAGAGAGAGAGAGAGAGAGAGAGAGAGAGAGAAAGAGAGAGAGAGAGACAGAGAGAGAGACAGAGAGACACACAAGATGGAGAGAGAGAGAGAGAGAGAGAGAGAGACAGAGAGACAGAGAGAGAGACTGGATCGAGGGGGAAGAGACTGGATAGGGAGGGGGAAAGAGAGACTGGATGGGGTGGGGGGGGGGAAAGAGACTGGTTCGAGGGGGAGAGAGAGACTGGATCGGGGGAGAGACTGGAGAGAGAGAGAGACTGGAGAGAGAGAGAGAGAGAGAGAGACAGAGAGAGAGAGAGAGAGAGAGAGAGAGACTGGAGAGAGAGAGAGACTGGATAAAGAGAGAGAGACTGGATGGAGAGAGAGAGAAAGAGAGTGATCGACTGGATGTAGACAGAGAGAGAGAGAGAGAGACTGGATAGAGAGAGTGTGTGACTGGATAGAGAGAAAGAGTGAGAAAGAGATCGATCGACTGGATGTAGACAGAGAGAGAGAGAGAGACAGAGACACAGAAACATGATGTAGAGAGAGAGACTGGAGAGAGAGAGAGAGAGAGAGAGAGAGAGAGAGCGCGACTGGATGTAGAGAGAGCGACTGGCTGTAGAGAAAGAGAGAGAGACTGGAGAGAGAGAGAGCGCGACACTGGATAAAGAGAGACTGGAGACAGAGAGACTGGATAGAGGGAGAGAGAGACTGGATAGGGAGAGGGAGAGACTGGATAGGGAGAGGGAGAGACTGGATCGAGAGAGAAGAGACTCAGGATCGAGGGGGAAGAGACTGGATAGGGAGGGGGAAAGAGAGACTGGATCGGGGGAGAGAGAGAGAGAGCGAGAGAGAGAGAGAGAGCGCGAGAGAGCGCGAGAGAGCGAGAGAGAGAGCGAGAGCGAGACTGGATAGAGAGTGTGTGACTGGATAGAGAGAGAGATCGACTGGATGTAGACAGATAGAGAGAGAGACACACAGAAACATGATGTAGAGAGAGAGAGAGAGACTGGAGAGAGATAGAGAGAGAGAGAGAGAGAGAGAGAGAGAGAGAGAGACTGGAGAAAGAGAGACTGGAGAGAGAGAGAGACTGGAGAGAGAGAGAGACTGGATGGAGAGAGAGACTGGATGGAGAGAGAGAGAGAGAGAGAGAGAGAGAGACTGGATGTAGAGAGAGAGACTGGATGGAGAGAGAGACACACACAGACACATGATGTAGAGAGAGAGAGAGCGCGCGACTGGATGTAGAGAGAGAGAGAGAGAGAGAAAGACTGGATAGAAAGAGAGTGTGACTGGATAGAGAGAGAGAAAGAGAGAGCGACAGGATGTAGAGAGAGAGAGAGAGATAGAGAGAGATAGAGAGAGAGAGAGAAAGAGAGAGAGAGAGACACAGACAGACAGACACAGGATGTAGAGAGAGAGAGCACGCGAGAGAGAGAGAGCGCGAGAGACAGACAGAGAGACTGAACAGAGAGAGAGAAAAACGAGAGAGAGAGTGGATCGGGAGGGAGAGAGGAAGAGAGAGAGAGAAAGAGAGAGACTGGATAGAGGGAGAGAGAGCCTGGATGGGGAGAGAGGGAGAGACGGGAGAGAGAGAGAGAGAGACTGGATAGAGGGGGAGAGAGATAGACTGGATAGATGGAGAGAGAGACTGG
Source organism: Hemiscyllium ocellatum (assembly GCF_020745735.1). Lineage (NCBI taxonomy): Eukaryota > Metazoa > Chordata > Chondrichthyes > Orectolobiformes > Hemiscylliidae > Hemiscyllium > Hemiscyllium ocellatum. The sequence continues at coordinate 32,479,580 of NC_083402.1, read as the reverse complement.
ATAGGGAAAGAGTGGATAGTGAGAGAGAAAGACAGAAAGACAGAGAGAGAGGGAGAGAGAGGGAGAGACTGGTTCGAGGGGGGGGGGGGAAGAGAGAGAGAGAGAGAGAGAGAGAGAGAGAGAGAGAGAGCGAGAGACAGACAGAGAGACTGAATAGAGAGAGAGAAACGAGAGAGAGAGAGAGAGAGTGGATCGGGAGGGAGTGGGGGAGAGAGAGGGAGAGAGGGAGAGACTGGATAGAGAGAGGGAGAGACTGGATAGAGAGAGAGAGAAAGAGAGAGATCGACTGGATGTAGACAGAGAGAGAGAGAGACAGAGAGACACAGACACATGATGTAAAGAGAGAGAGACAGACTGGAGAGAGAGAGAGAGAGAGACTGGATAAAGAGAGACTGGAGAGAGAGAGAGACGATGGATAAAGAGAGACTGGAGAGAGAGAGACTGGAGAGATAGAGAGAGAGAGAGAGAGAGACTGGATAGAGGGAAGGAGAGGGACGGGATAGAGGGAGAGAGAGAGACTGGAAAGGGAGAGAGTGGATAGGAAGAGAGAGAGAGAGAGATGGGATAGAGAGAGAGAGACGGGATAGAGAGAGAGAGAGAGACTGGATAGAGGGGGAGAGAGAGAGACTGGATAGGGAAAGAGTGGATAGGGAGAGAGAAAGACAGAAAGACAGAGAGAGGGAGAGAGATAGATAGAGAGAGGGAGAGACTGGTTTGGGAGAGAGAGAGAGAGGGAGAGAGACTGGATCGGGAGAGAGAGAGACTGGATAGAGGGAGGGAGAGAGAGAGACTGGATAGATGGAGAGGGAGACTGGATAGAGGGAGACTGGACAGAAAGAGAGAGACTGGATAGAGGGAGTGAGAGAGACTGGATAGAGGGAGAGGAAGAGACTGGATAGAGGGAGACTGGACAGAAAGAGAGAGACTGGATAGAGGGAGAGGAAGAGACTGGATGGGGTGGGGAGATACCAGATTGGGGTGAGAAGGACTGGATCGGGGAGAGAGAGAGAGAGAGAGAGAGAGAGAGAGAGAGAGAGAGAGAGACAGAGAAAGAGAGAGAGAGAGAGACAGAGAGAGAGACAGAGAGAGAGACAGAGAGAGAGACAGAGACACAAGATGGAGAGAGAGAGAGAGACACAAGATGGAGAGAGAGAGAGAGAGAGAGAGACAGAGAGACACAAGATGGAGAGAGAGCGAGAGACAAGATAGAGAGAGAGAGAGAGAGAGAGAGAGACTGGATCGGGAGAGAGAGAGAGAGAGAGACTGGATAGATGGAGAGGGAGACTGGATAGAGGGAGACTGGACAAAAAGAGAGAGACTGGATAGAGGGAGAGAGAGAGACTGGATGGGGTGGGGAGATACCAGATTGGGGTGAGAAGGACTGGATCGGGGAGAGAGAGAGAGAGAGAGACAGAGAGAGAGAGAGAGAAAGAGAGAGAGAGAGACAGAGAGAGAGACAGAGAGAGAGAGAGAGAGACACAAGATGGAGAGAGAGAGAGAGACACAAGATGGAGAGAGAGAGAGAGAGAGAGACAGAGAGAGAGACAGAGAGACACAAGATGGAGAGAGAGCGAGAGACAAGATAGAGAGAGAGAGAGAGAGAGAGAGAGAGAGAGAGAGAGAGAGAGCGCGAGAGACTGGAGAGAGAGAGAGAGAGAGCGAGAGAGAGAGGAGACTGGAGAGAGAGAGAGAGAGAGAGAGACTGGAGAGAGAGGGAGAGAGAGAGACTGGATAGATAGAGAGAGAGACACTGGATAAAGAGAGAGTGTGTGATTGGATAGAGAGAGAGAGAAAGAGAGAGATCGACTGGATGTAGACAGAGAGAGAGAGAGACACAGACACATGATGTAGAGAGAGAGACTGGAGAGAGAGAGAGAGAGAGAGCACGACTGGATGTAGAGAGAGAGAGAGAGAGAGAGAGAGAGAGAGAGAGAGAAAGACTGGATAGAAAGAGAGTGTGACTGGATAGAGAGAGAGAAAGAGAGAGCGACAGGATGTAGAGAGAGAGAGAGAGTGACAGACACAGACAGACAGACACAGGATGTAGAGAGAGAGCGCGAGAGCACGCGAGAGAGAGAGAGCGCGAGAGACAGACAGAGAGACTGAACAGAGAGAGAGAAAATCGAGAGAGAGAGTGGATCAGGAGGGAGAGGGGGAGAGAGGGAGAGAGAGAGAAAGAGAGAGACTGGATAGAGGGAGAGAGAGCCTGGATAGGGAGAGAGAGACTGGATAGGGAGAGAGGGAGAGACTGGATAAATGGAGAGAGACTGGATAGAGGGAGAGAGAGAGACTGGATAGAGGGGGAGAGAGATGGACTGGATCGAAGGAGAGAGAGACTGGATAGGGAGAGAGTGGATAGGGAGAGAGAAAGACAGAGAGAGATGGAGAGAGAGGGAGAGACTGGTTCGAGGGGGGGGGGGA